>NC_079228.1:7615032-7830032 GCF_029633865.1 Lampris incognitus
AACCCTGAACACGCCCACACACCGAACCCTGAACACGCCCACACACCGAATCCTGAACATGCACACACCGAACCCTGAACACGCCCACACACCGAACCCTGAACATACACACACCGAACCCTGAACATGCACACACCGAACCCTGAACACGCACACACACCGAACCCTGAACACGCAAACACCGAACCCTGAACACGCATACACCGAACCCTGAACACGCACACACACCGAACCCTGAACACGCACACACACCGAACCCTGAACATGCACACACCGAACCCTGAACACGCACACACACCGAACCCTGAACATGCACACACCGAACCCTGAACACGCACACACCGAACCCTGAACACGCACACACACCGAACCCTGAACACGCACACACCGAACCCTGAACACGCACACACACCGAACCCTGAACATGCACACACCGAACCCTGAACACGCACACACCGAACCCTGAACACGCACACACACCGAACCCTGAACACGCACACACCGAACCCTGAACACGCACACACCGAACCCTGAACATGCACACACCGAACCCTGAACACGCACACACCGAACCCTGAACACGCACACACACCGAACCCTGAACACGCACACACCGAACCCTGAACATGCACACACCGAACCCTGAACACGCACACACCGAACCCTGAACACGCACACACACCGAACCGTGGGTGCGTGACATATAGTAGGCGTGAAGCGCACGGGCCCACCGGGGTTCTTCATGTGGTCTCGGTTCCTTTACTTGTTATTTGTTCCTATTTAGAAATACAAGCGGCTGTGTTGCTGCACGGGCCAGGATCGATGTTCCTCCATTACACTCAACCCAAGAGCTGATCTGCCAGTTTGATTTGTCCTTACAGATGGGAGGAGCCAGCTCAACGTGTCCCTCACTGATGTCCTCGTCCAACACCGATGAAACCATGCGGACTAGCCTACCGAGTCATACTGGGGACATCATCTGGACAACACAAAGTGCTTCGTCAATGAATCTGAGACTCTTCCTACCGTAAGTGAGCCTCTCAGCCGCCCGTATCACAACAGAACCCCAGTATTATCATGTTAAATCATCATGTTAAATTATCATGTTAAATTATCATGTTGAATTATAATGTTAAGTTATGTTAAATTATCATGTTAAGTTATCATGTTAAGTTATCATGTTAAATTATCACATTAAATTATCATGTTGAATTATCATGTTAAATTATCATATTAAATTATCATGTTGAATTATCACATTAAATTATCATGTTGAATTATCATATTGAATTATCATGTTAAGTTATCAGGTTAAATTATCATGTTGAATTATCATGTTAAATTATCATGTTAAGTTATCATGTTAAGTTATCATATTAAATTATCATGTTGAATTATCATGTTAAATTATCATATTAAATTATCATGTTGAATTATCATGTTAAATTATCATATTAAATTATCATGTTGAATTATCACATTAAATTATCATGTTGAATTATCATGTTGAATTATCATGTTAAGTTGTTAAATTATCATGTTAAGTTATAATGTTAAGTTATCATGTTAAATTATCATATTAAATTATCATGTTGAATTATCATGTTAAATTATCATATTAAATTATCATGTTAAATTATCATGTTGAATTATCATGTTATCATGTTAAATTATCATGTTGAGTTATCATGTTAAATTATCATATTAAATCATCATATTAAATTATCATATTAAATTATCATACTAAGTTATCATGTTAAATTATCATGTTAAGTTATCATGTTAAGTTATCATGTTAAGTTATCATGTTAAGTTATCATGTTAAATTATCATGTTAAATTAGACCGCGTTAAGCAAGTGATCCATGAAATTGCCACATGTTACAGCCAACCTCAAACGCCCCCCTTGCCATCCCTCTGTCACCCTGTGTACATAATAACCCGGGACCACCCAGGACCCCCTCCGCTTCTGATGCAACACCCCCCCCCCCCCCCCCCCAGCCGATCTCGTGTAACCTTGCTACTTCAGGGCCCAGAACTGTTTCAACTGGGCTTCACACGTCCACACGTCCCAGCCCCCCCGGGGAGCAGCCCTTTATATCACCGTCACACAACCCGAACCCGCAGCCCGTTTCACTAGGGCCACTAAAAGCCGCCCGGCTTTCACAGGAATCTGCAGCAACACGTCGGCCATGCAAGGTGCTGAATTAGGCTACGGTGCACCGCATAACTTCACCATGCAAATTCCTCTCAGACGGCCGTGGTGGAATAAGGGCAGATCGATGAGAGGGACACCATCATGGGCCGGCTGCACGTAGGCAGCGGGTAAGAATAGTACCCGAGTCAAATACCCAATGAACAAACAGATGACCAGTCTGTAGATACGTGGCCAGGTAGCACAATACTAACGCCCACACTACACACTACACACACACTACACACACACACACGTCACCTCAGACTGACGCCTTCTCAACACCAGATGACCAATATTAACCTGATAACTAGTGAGCTACTGGTACCGGTCTTATCTCCTGCCTGGCCTGGGACTGACGGTGTGATGTGGGCAGTAGATTAACGGCCGGCTGATAACTCCTATCAGCCGGCCGGCCGGCCGGCAGGCCGCGGAGACGCCGGTGGCGGAACGGAGTTTGCACCGTAACCTTTAGTAAGTGGGAGTTCACTGAACTGCAGTAACCCTCTGCAGGGCAGGGGAAGGGGGGAAGGGAAGGGAAGGGGGGAAGGGCCCGCCCACAGTGTAAACTCCGTCTGGATCTTGTGATTGTTCACACGTCAGAGCTGCGGCTCTGTGCTAACAGACCGTGCACCTCCTTCTTGGCCTCCATCGCGCTGTTCCTCCCAAACCATAGACAATCAAATCACCATCAAACTTGTTTGTTTTTTTTTAGCTTATTTAACACAGAAGCTATGACGCATGACCGGAGGAAGTATTGGGGGTGTCTGTGGGCGGCGGGGGGTCTTTCCCAATTCTTAAGGGGTGTGCCATACAAGCTCCTGTTGGTTTTCCTCTCTTGCGGTTGTCTGGCTGCAGGCTGTGCACATCTACGGATCATGTGTAGGGTGCACAATGAGGGATACTATTAGTATCCCATGCAGGAATGTGTTCCCTGGTATTCCAAGAAAGGACCACCACCCAAACAGGACACATTCATCTGGGTACTGGTAAACTTTTCCCGGTGCCAAGAAACACGGTGTCATTGCGCGTGCGCAGTGATAGTCACACCAGACCCATGAAGTGTACATTCTGAACGGGGTATACTAGTAAGAGGATTAGTGACATGGATCTGGTCGTGTAAGCACAGAGCTGGGTGAGCAGGGAGTGAAAGTCAAATCCTACTTAGAGTCAGGTTTCAGGACGAATTTTCGTCACATGTAACCGGACATGAAAAGACGCAGCCAGAGCCCATCGAGGTTGAGTCACCTGTGTCCTGTCTGCAGAAATCGTTCAAATGTACTTTAACTATAGTCTGAATAACTTCACGGTAGCCCGTTTTGGTGCATTTTCTGCACGAGAGGGACTTTCACCCCAAAACAATTGACTATAATTAATGGTTTACATAATCATACTCGGAGGGCCTCAATGGAATGGCCCAAAAAAACGACACTTACTCGTTCTCCAGCAGAGTCATGCACACGACCTCCTTCACACCGGGGTTGTTGGCCTTGTCACAGGAGCAGCACTGCAGGTTCCAGGTGGCCACTCGCAGCACGGCCTTGCCGTCTCTCGTGCCGGAAGGAGGCTCCACACTGGTCCGCACAGAGATGATCTGGTTGGGCCCACC
The DNA here is from genome assembly GCF_029633865.1 of Lampris incognitus. Classification (NCBI taxonomy): domain Eukaryota; kingdom Metazoa; phylum Chordata; class Actinopteri; order Lampriformes; family Lampridae; genus Lampris; species Lampris incognitus. The sequence goes on from NC_079228.1 coordinate 7,618,835, forward strand.
GGGTGGGAGATCCAGATCATCGCTTTTGAGACTTAAGGAGGTCGGGCTGGGGTGGGACTTGGTGGTGTAGGTCAGCCCCCCGTTGGTGTTAGTGGAATGTGTCCTGGAGCGCTCTACAAACACCTGGAAGCGGATTTTATCCAGGAGCGAGCTGTTGATGTGACTGACTCTCACCAGGTCTTCGATACTTTTGAACGGGCCGTGCTCCGCCCGATAGGCCACGATGTTCTTGGCCATTTTCTCCGTGATGCCGCGGATGCTCTGGAGCTGCGCGGGGGTCGCGGTGTTAATGTTGATGCCGGTGCACGACAGGTGCTCCGAGTCCTTCCGCAGCGACGACGGCGAGTGCTGCGACGAACTTGTCCGACTCGAGACGCATATTTCCAGTTTGATTATCTCCAGCTTCGTAGCCCCGACTCCGCTCACCAGAGCCAAGTCCTCGACCTTTTTAAAGCCCCCGATGCAGTCGCGGTACTCCACTATGTTCTGCGCGACAACGCGGTTCACTCCGGGCAGGGTCATGAGTTCCTCCGCGGTGGCCGTGTTGATGTTGAGCCGCTCCTGGTTCACCAAGATGTGACTGAAGTTGCACGCCGCGCTGAATTTGCGCTTGCCGTTGCTGAAATCGGTCGGATCTTTGGGTATGGACCGGTGGCACCCCAGATTCCCTCCCATGGCTTTCGGGGTGTCGGGTCACCTGAGCTTCGGACAGTCTACTCCGCGGCAGGTAGAGGGCCGCGGCGGGGGCACAGTGTGGAAAAGTACGGCGCGGTGGATCGGCTGCTGCTGGGAAACATGCCCGCGTACACACGGACGGGACACGCCAAACTCGCTCGATCGAACGCGCCAAAAGCGCGCAGGTTTCACTCTTTGCTGTGCAGCGTCGCCGAAAGAACCGAGCAGTTTTGCGCCGTCCCCGCTTGCATGCTTCAGATACCTTCTGGAACCGGCCGGGTTCGTTTTACCGCATCGCGACGAGCGCAGCGTATTTATTTACCCTCCGTACCGGGGCGGCGGTGAACACTCGGGGCCGATATCGCAGCTTGCAGCTTGGCTTGCCCCGCCGTGTGTCCGCGTACACCGGCCGGCCTCGCGTCAAACACCGGACTGACAGCGCCGGAGCCGCGCCGCGTCGACGTCCTCGCCATATGGGCTGTCAAAGCAGAGGGGGCGTGGCTCCAGGCGTGTCAGCTGTCCGGCCAAACTTCGTATCCCCAAAAGAATATGTATCCCGTGCGATGCCTTGCGCGGCGACAACGCGACTGGACTTCGGAGTGGACCGCGATTATTCCATTTTCACTTAATGCGATATAAAAAAAAACAAAAACACGTGTATGCTTTTTTTTGCTGTTGCTATTTTTAGATCATCGACCTGGTTTAGGGAGCTGGCGAGGAAAGCCGTCACTGTGCAGCGGGTCCGGGATGACCCTCCGCCTGCGTCCATGTGGAACTCTGATCTCCGAGGCTGCGACTCGGTGAAACAGGACGCTGTGTCGATGGAAGAACTCGTCTTGTTCTGCAGCAATGGAAGAAACCGTCGGAATCTCTGGGAGTTAAATCTAATTTGGACTTGAGTGGGCAACAACTGTGGACAAATGGTTGAATTGGGGACACTGGGTAGGAATCGGCTGCATGTATGCAATAATTATTTAATTTCACCACAGTGTTTCTCTCATGTAAATGCTGTGCTTCATTTTTTATTAAATTTTACCCCCCCCCTTCTTTTATGGACCAGTCCTGTAACGGTATGTTTTGAAGCGAATTCGGGGGACAACGCAACCACAGGAACTGCCGCGGCCGGGAAGCGAACCCGTATCGCCCGCACCGCAGGAGACATCGCTAACCGCTCGACTGAAGGGTCAGACCCGCCAGGCAGTGGCCAGTGTGTCTTCTTATCCATGCACTTTACAGTATGTTTCTTAAGAAAAACGAATTAAATAAAGAAAAGAAAAGTACAACAAGAGTTTTCCAGTTGAAATTCGCCTGCTTTCGCTCTGCTTCTTTGTTTTTGTTGTAAACAAATTGTTTATAATCTGAAGTTAATGAGGAGCATTCTTAGATGGTAGATAAATGTAATCCGTACGTGTAGCAAAGAACGCGGATCCATGGGTAAGTGGGTCCGTGTTCGGTCCTGCAGAAACCGGACCACAGTCCATGTACCTGCTGCGGGCAGGGTGAGATGTTGGTTGGGTGTTTGAACGGTTTAGAATTTAATCAATAACAACGTGGTGGATATGACATAATCAATCAGTCGGTCAATCTCTTGCCCACTGGTTCGTAACCTTGGTGTCACGCGTCGGTCATCCCTGACGGAAAACGAACAGCTCGAGTTTCATCTTTTCAAATCTCATCACGTGTTTCATCCCAAAAGCCACGAGACAGAAGCAGGAACACTGCTGTGAGCGCGACAGATGATTGACAGTTGTCTATCTGAATGCAAAGTATGATCTGGCATCCTTCCTGATTTAATCAGTTTATCAAGATCATTTCAGACGAGTCAGACCTGAGCCGGCCTAGTCCGCGTCGTCCAGCAGGACACGTGCTACAGCTGAAAGGGGAACGTGACATTCCTAAAATCCAGTTTCATGTCGTTTGAATGACGACAGAAAACAAGCGTGATCATGACTTCTAATCTCTTATTCCTCCGTGTTTGACCAGCAACATCCGGTACCAGATCCCCTCTACAGAACACAAACATCACACCGATGATGCTGGCCTACAAATATGTAAAATACGTATCCTGCCCTAAAGATCTGGCAGAGAAGCAGGGGACATTTACACAAATCCTTAGAAAAAGGTTGTTTTTGTTTCTTATTATTGGGGATGTTTTCAACACAAATAGCAGTTCAAATGTGACACTTCACCATAAAACGCATTCCTCGTGCAGCTCTGATTTCACGATTCCTCTGTTCGGTGTTATTTACATTTTATTATATTGTAAGGTGCATGGATAAGTAGACACGTTGGCCGCTGGATGACGGGCCGGACCCTTTAGTCGAGCGGCTAGCGATGTCTCCCGCGGTGCGGGCGATACGGGTTCGCGTCCTGGCCACGGCAGCTCCTGTGGTTGTCCTTATTCGCTATAATATAGTAGCGAATTCGGGGGCAGCCGGGACGCCAACGCGGGTCGCCCATACCACGGGCGACTGCTCTAACCCGTCAAAGGTTCCGACCCGTTAGCCAAGGGCTAGTGAGTCTAGTCATCCGTGATCGTTACACTACCCCTCCTCCTACCAGCTCCCTCACGCCTCTGGGCGCACGTGCTTCCGGTGGCCTCACGATCTCACCTTCCCACTTCTGACACCAGTGTAGCGAATTCAGGGGGCAGCCGGGAACCGCCATAGCCGGGACGCGAACCCGGGTCTCCCGCACCACGGGCGACTAGTTAACCAGTAGACTAACTGGTTAGCGCAGTCGCCATCGGAAGTGCATGCGCCCAGAGGCGTGAGGGAGCTGATATGCTGAAGCACGGGGACGCGTTTCCCGAAGGAGGGGGGGGGGTGTAACGACCACGGACGAGCAGACTCGTGCTAGCCCTTGGCTAACAGGTCGGGCCCTTTAGTCGACTGTTTAACGTGGTGCAAAATACCCGGATTCACGTCCCGGCTGCGGCGGTGCTTAGAGTTTCCGGGGCGGAGCCATGTTAACAGCAGCCTAGCGGTTGGTCAGCTGGTTGCCGGGAGAGATTGTGTTGTATCGGTGTGGCGAGTAAACGGAATCGACTCGACTCGAGCTCTCCGTCTCCTCATTCCTGCACTCCCACAAGGTGTTAACAATCACCGTATACACTGATCAGCCAAAACATTAAATAACATTGATTATCGCGTTACAGTGGCACCTGTCAAGGGGGTGGGGGGGATATATCATATCAGGCAGCAAGTGAACAGTCAGTTCTTGAAGTTGATGTGTTGGAAGCAGGAAAAATTGGCAAGCATAAGGATCTGAGCGACTCTGACAAGGACCAAATTGTGATGGTTAGACGACTGGGTCAGAGCATCTCCAGTACGACAGGTCTTGGGGGTGTTCCCACTATGCAGTGGTCAGCACCTACCAAAAGTGGTCCAAGGAAGGACAACCAGTGAACCGGTGAAAGGGTCATCGGCACCCAAGGCTCACTGATGCTCGTGGGGAGTGAAGGCTAGCCCGTCTGGCCCAATCCCACAGAAGAGCTACTTTAGTTCAAATTGCTGAAAAAGTTCATGCTGGCTATGATAGACAGGTGTCAGGACACACAGTGCATCACAGCTTGCTGTGTATGGGGCTGCATAGCTGCAGATGGTCACAGTGCCCATGATGACCCCTGTCCACCACTGAAAGCACCTACAATGGGCATGTGAGCATCAGAACTGGACCATGGAGCAGTGGAAGAATGTGGCCTGGTCTGATGAATCACATTGTCTTTTACATCATGTGGATGGCCGGGTGTGTGTGCATTGTTTACTTGGGGGAGAGATGGCACCATGATGCACTATGGGTAGAAGGCAAGCCGGCAGAGGCAGTGTGATGCTCTGGGCAATGTTCTGCTGGGAAACCCTGGGTCCTGGCATTCATGTGGATGTTACTTTGACACGTACCACCTACCTAAACAACACTGGAGACCAGGTACACCCCTTCATGGCAACGGTATTCCCTGATGACAGTGGCCTCTTCAGCAGGATAATGTGCCCTGCCACACTGCACACATTGTTCAGGAATAGTTTGAGGAACATGACAAAGAGTTCCAGGTGTTGCCATGGCCTCCAAATTCCCCAGACCTCAATCTGATCGAGCATCCGTGGGACATGCTAGAAAAACAAGTCCGTTCCACGGAGGCCCCACCTCACAACTTACAGGACTTAAAGGATCTGCTGGTAACATCTTGGTGCCAGATACCAGAGGACACCTTCAGAGGTCTTCTGGAGTCCATGCCTCGATGGGTCAGAGCTGTTTTGGCAGCATGAGGGGGCCCTACACAATATTAGGTGGTTTTAATGTTTTGGCTGATCAGTGTACACCCAGCAGTTGAGCTAAACTAGGCTAAACTCACCATTCAAACGTACTTTCAAACCATACACACCCAGACATAAAGAAGGTGTCGGGTTTGTCTGACTCTGTGTAGGTGGGGCACATTAAAAACCCAGGACACTGAACTATCTCTTTAAGATCACAGAAAGTTGAATCAGCTCATCTGGACACAGCGTTTATTGACAGACACGTTTCATCATCATCTAAGTGACCTCTTCAGTTTAAACTGGCTGCAGGTGTCCCACCCTTATAAACAATACAGTCGTATAATGACCACAACCAATGATCAGTTTCACATGCAAATTGCTGTGACCATTAACTAGAGTTACCACGGCCATGTGCACTATTCACAGAGGATTGGGGAATAGTTGCAGTCACAGCCTTGTAAGATGGTGACAGATGTACTCTTAGGCCCTCCTCAGTTCAGGGATGGTCGTTCCCTCTTCACGTTGATGGCCTCTTTGACTCTCGGTTCAAACCAGCGTTCCTCCCTGTCAAGGATGTGCACATCCTCATCCTTGAAAGAATGGCCACTGGCCTGTAGATGGTGTAGACTGTGGAGTCCTGGTCTGGCGTGTTAGCTCTCCTGTGTTGTGCCATCCTCTTGGCCAGCGTCTGTTTGGTTTCCCCGATGTACAAGTCACGGCAATCCTCCTGGCACTTAACAGCTGCACTATATTGCTCTGTTTGTGCCGGGGGACCCGGTCCTTGGGGTGGACCTACTTCTGGTGCAGCATGTTTTGGGGTTTGAAAGCAACTGAGACGTGGTGTTTGGAAAATACACGTGTCAACTGTTCTGACGCTCCAGCCACATACCAAATCACTACTGGTTTACACTTAGACAGCTGTTGCCCTTCTCCTCTCTTCGATCATCTGGTGCACAGTTTGGGCGTCTTCCTGGCTTTGACAAACACCCAGTTAGGATAACCACATTCAACCAGGGCCTGTTTAATGTGGGGTTTCTCCCCTTCCCCGGCCGCTGTGTCGGTGGGGACGTTGTCAGCTCGGTGGTGCAGCGTCCTGATGACTCCTAGGTTGTGTTCCAGTGGATGAGGAGAGTCAAACCTTAAGTACTGATCAGTATGTGTTGGTTTTATGTTAAATATCAACAATCAAAATTTCCCCCATCACCATTGCAATTTCACAGTGTAAGAGGACTACCCTGTCATGTTCCACATCCTCCCTGGTGAACTTGATGTGGTGTCCACAGAGTTAATGTGGTCGGTGAAACATGCTACATCCTGAGATTTAATTTTAACCCAGGTGTCATCCACAAATCTGAACCAATGGCTAGGTGGGTCCCTGGATAGAACATCAGAGCCTCTTTTCCACTTCCTCCATATACAAGTTGGCCACTAGAGGTGAAACTGGGGAACCCATAGCACACCGATGCCTCTGCCTATAGTGCTGCCCCTTGTATGTGAAGTATGTGGACTGAAGACACAGCTTCAGGAGCCAGACACACTTGGTCAGTGTTAAGGGTGGTCCTAGTGCTAAGGGTGGGGTCGTTTCGTAATTGCATATGGACCACCTCCACTGCTTCATCATCAGGAACGCATGTGAAGAGAGTGTCCAGATGAACTGATTCAACTTTCTGTGATTTCCTTACCTGGATTATTGAGCATGCAACAGGATGTATCCCTTTAAGCGTCTTCGCCTCTTTAAAGGGATTATGGTCATTGTCCTGATAACAGTAGATTCAATCAGATACAGGCTTTTCCTTTTCATTTGGTCCATTCAGCATGCTGGTTTAACAGGGAAACGAGAGACGGATGGGTCATATTGTGCTCCCCTCCACCTCTCTCTGCACAAGCATGGACTCTGGCAGTAGCTGTACAGGAGGCGCTGTCAACTATAAACTAACACCACCTGGTAGTTTGTGAAGACCCCTTTGGCGTCAGTCCACTGACTACTGATATTACACCTCTATTTAGGGATGGGGTGTCTCATGGCTGAAACGCCAGACATTTCCATCTGTCCTGACCTCTTTCTTATGCAATAAGGTTAAAGTGGAATAAGTGCGTGTGCGTGTGTGTGTGGGGGGGGGGCGGGCTTCCAGACACTTAATCTCAGTAGCAGTCAAAACAGATTGTATCATTAATTGTCTGCAAAGCGCCAGTGAACATAGGCGATTCTCAAGTCTGAGTAGATCATCTAGATGTCACAGCGATGTCTGTATGTAAGCGATGAACACACACATGCTAAGGTCTGTCGGTTAGCCACAGGCTTCTTATCTGTGCCATTTTTCCTCACATTACTATAATCCTTTGGTTGTGGCAGCCAAACCCCCACCCACCTCCACCCCCACACATACTTATTCCACTTTAACCGTATTGCATAAGAAAAAAAATAAAATTAATAAATAATTAAATAAAAAAAGAAGAATTAACTGCAGGGGCCTGTGGTAAATTCCTACCAGTATCCTATTCAATCTTACCATTTCCCCTTTCAGCCAAGAATTAATCAATATGAAAAGAATGATGCACCAATTCTGCCTACTCACGCTTGCAAGCACCCAAAGCTACAAGGGCAACACACTGCGGAGTGGTGAGGGGAACAGGGGCTCCACTGGCTTGCAGGAAAGCCCCTCTCCGCAGCACAGACAAACTGCGATGTCTGGGGACTCACTAAGATTTTACACTGTTTAGGCTATGAGCACTAGGTTATAGTAAATAATGACAGAGGTCAATAGAAAAGAAGAGACGTTGACAGCTGCAGCCCATTTTCTCATTCTGTCAGTCTGTCTGGCCCCTGACCCAGTTTAAAAGTGCCGCGAGCTCACACCAACGAGTTCGTTGTCAGTTAAGCAATTAAGCATGCTGGACTGGCTGTGCCGGCCAGGGAGGAGGTCCCCTGTGTTTCGCCAGCTATGAAGCAGAATTTGGCAGGAAGCCTCTGGTGCCACAGAGGTGGACAGCGGAGGGAAAGGGGAAGCATGCGGGCTTATGTAAGAACTGGATCTAATTGTCTGGCTCCTGGCAGCCAGAAGCTATCAACAGCCTAGCCTAGCAACCCATTCCGCAATCAATCTAGATGTTCACAGGCTGCTTGATCACTCAAGTGTAAGAAAACCTGCTACCATGGCAGACAAACGAGTCCGTAGTTAAGGTGCATGACCACATCCCAAACCCATTTGCATGCATACTGAGGGACGCAGTCATATGGAAATGTAGTGTAAACTACTAAAAAAGACTCAGGGGCCGGTTGGCCAGGAGGTCGGTCCCTTTAGTCGAGTGCTCAGCGATGTCGCCTCGTGGTACAGCAGAACACTGGTTCGAATCCCGCAGTGGACGGAAATGTGCTCGGTTACAGTAGTAACACAGTCTGACATTTGGAGTCTTTACTAAATCTTTGACATTTACATCAATACATGGTTTTGTAGCCAGGTCAACGCGGATTTCCACCCCGATGGCATCTGTGTAAAGGCTGCGATGCTGAGCCTGAACCCGGGGCTTGAACCCGGGGCTTTGGTCGTTGTGTCTTGGTTGGAATGATGTGTCTGACAAAAGAACCAAGGGCAGGCCAGTGTTTCAGAGACGTCCAAAGGTGCTGCACATGTACAACAGTGTGACAGACAAGTGATGATTGACAGCTAGCTTCAGTGTATAAATCCATTTCACTGGCATTTTTCATAATTATCTGCAGGTGGATTATGCATTTGGTCGCGCGCGCGCGCCCGTGTGTCCCCGGCTAATCTCGTTAACTAGTGGGCCTGTCAGCAGATTTTATTTTTTGCACAGTTATGACTGCATGAGGACTGCATGAGGACTGTATGAGGGCTGAATGAGGACTGCATGAGGACTGTATGAGGACTGCATGAGGACTATATCGTTGTTGCGGAGATTAAAAACCGTCGAAATCATTCGTTCTCGCTATCGCCGCTCACTCTCCTCGTTCACCGTCTCGCTCGCTCGACCAACGCCACTCTGTTGCCGCCCACTGAGTCACCCGTGCGCATGCGCGACTTACATCTACGGTTGCGTCAGATCGGGCAGCGCCAGCGTCAAAACCGAAACGTCATGTATTCCAGGCTGTTCTCATTCCCCGGTCGTAGTAAAACGTGCGAAAAGTAATGCACAAAAACTCGTATGTGACGCACGTCAGGCACTTCACCCTAACCCTAGGTTGGGGGGGGGGGGGCCCGCAGCAAACCCCATCGCCCCGCCGCAGAGGATTGTACAGGCGCTCCGCCGCCCCACCCGGCGCGCGGGCTGTTGCGCCGCCGCCCCGAGTATTGCGCAGGCGCCGTGGGTCGCTCACACGAAAAAGCGTGCATAACTTTTCGTACGATATCGCACGATCCGTTCACGAGGACACGTTGTGTATTCAGGCACGAGTCTTGCAAGTAAACGAGAAGTCGATCTTATTTCGCAAGGCAGCAAACTAGTCACTGCTGACCTCAGCACAGAAGCACCGGAGGAGCCACAAACAGTGGCGCCCCCAGAAATGTTTCATAGGGGGGGCCAAATGGGGCCACGGAAAATCTTGGGGTGGCACACCAAAACCAAAGGCCATGACTGAATTTCGGGAATTCTATGCTGCTGTTGTAGTATACTGTATAGGCTAGTGGAAAACGGTCAATATGAGAGTTAAGAAAAATATACATTATTGATTTAAATGAACAGCACCTAATGTAAGATATCAGATAGAAGCATATTCTGCATATGCGACTCGTGGCTGGGGGGGGCAGCGGGGGGGGCAGGGTTAGTATCAGGGTGGCCGTGGCCCCCCCTGGCCCCCCCTTGGGGGCGCCACTGGCCACAAATAACTCACCTTATTCACCTCGCCGCCACCCGGAAGTGCCATAGACTCCAATGTTAAAACTCATCTCAGCTACAATATAACATCTGCCGTGACTGAGCTGTTGTCTCACTGCTGTTTTATCGCTCTAGGATGACTGAAAGTCGCTCAGCAGAGCAGCCGTCCACCCTGACTCCTTTATATCACGAACACCAGCGGGGTTAAACACCTTTTACGTCTTTTAATAAGGGCTTTGAAATCACGACAGCCTGGTCTCTGCCATTTCCTGTCAGACTCGGCCACGTCCTCCCTCGGAGGCCGCACATCCACAGACCGACAGGCAACGCGTTTTCATCAGGGACGTGTTTAGCTTGAGCGCTGCATATGAACAACTTCTCCTTTACACGCTTCCTCTTCAGCACACGTGGGCGCTGCACCGCGGTCTTATTCTACTGGCAGGAAAACCCGGGTTCTTCTGCCCGCGTGTGTGTACAGAGAAGGGGGCGATACGCCCGGCGGAGGGCGCACCCCTCTGGTTCTGCTTTGCATCAGCAGTAGTGAATAACCCAGTAATGTCTCAGATTTATGTTGCCCTGTACCACAGGGGCGTAACCACGGGTGGGCCTGGCCTGTCACAGGACCACCCATTTCAAGCCCAGGCCCACCCAATCACGCTGGCTTACAAGCACGTAGGCCGGCCCCCTTTTACGTACGTAGAACTGCAAAATCTGAGCGTGCATACCATCACGCTCTGTATTTTTCACCGCTGCTAACTAGCCAATAGCCAACAGTTAGCCATAACTTATGGAATGGCGAAACAAAGTTCAATCTTCTGCTTTTTTAAAAAGCCACGGATGGAGGAGGAGGAAAGCACACCTGCTCCAGCACCGACTGAGCCGCCCAATGAGAGTGAGATACCGCCGGAGAGAATGACAGAGGAGGCTACAGCTTCTCCGTTGCAGGCAGCTTCTCCTCCCCCCCTCTGACGACGGTGAGACGATTCCCTTGACCATGCCACCGCCAGATGTGTCTGCTGTGGATGAGCCACCCTCGCAGCCCAAATTAGTGTTCCCCGTAACACATTACTGCTGTAATGTGTTCGAATTTGCGTCTTGTTTGAAGGCTTATTGCTGGAAAATTTTGGTCCACCCATTTTCACTCAGGCCCACCTAAAAAAAATATTCCTGGTTACGCCACTGCTGTACCAGCTCAGTTACAAGCCAAATGCAACCTCTCGCTCTATTACACACACCTGAATCTGGCCTCCTCCCAATTCAGGGCCGATATTTTTCAGCTTCACGTTTGGTGAACTGTATGACCAGACCATACCCCAGCTGGGTATGCGAGCTTAAGTAAACCTCTCTATAACTGGCTGCAGCACTCCAACCGGCATGGCCAGGAAACGCTGCAGACCAATCAGCTCCAGGTGAAGTCTGCGCAATTGGTCACCTGCTAAGGACGGCGGTGGCGTGACCCCACAGCGGCGGTGGCGTGACACCACAGCGGCCCCGTGTTGGTGTATATTCTGTTTGACACAGCAGCAGCAGCAGCAGCAGGGGGTCCAAAGGGCCACTTTTGTTTGGCTGCAACAGGGGGTATGAGCAAATAATGCCTGTAGCAAATCTAGGTAGATCATTCAGCGGAACAGAAAAATACCGTCCCTTCTGCAAAAGCTTCCATCTAATCAGCCCCAAGTTTCACGTCAGCGGCCCGCATCCGGTCCCTGGCGCAGCCCTCAACTCTGGCACGTGTTTTACAGACCAGCAAGGTGTGAAAGGTCAAGAAAGGAAGATTTGTGCACTGGGTGAAAGGCAACATCACGTACACAGCAAACACAAGCCAAGCAAGCTCAGTTCCGTTTTAAATCTAATGAAGAAATAGCGCCCCCTCTGGTCTGAAGTGCAGGCAAATCTACAGATTTAACGGCGCCGTTCATCGTTTGCATGTGGAGGCCCTTAACCTGCCAAAAGCTGGCGATTTGGGGGTGATGTAATGGTGCCCCCTGCTGGAAATAAAATCACAGAGCCTTGAATTCTTTGTATATATTCCATCCATCCATGATCCGAACCGCTTATCCTGCTCTTAGGCACGGGGATGCTGGAGGCTATCCCAGCAGTCATTGGGTGGCAGGCAGGGGAGACACCCTGGACAGGCCGCCAGGACATCACAGGACACACACACACACACACACACACACACACACACACACACACACACACACACACACACACACACCTAGGGACAATTTAGTTCAGCCGAGTCACCTGACCTACATGTCTTTGGACTGTGGGAGGAACCCGGAGCCCCCAGAGGAAACCCACGCAGACACGGGGAGAACATGCAAACTCCACACAGAGGACGACCCAGGACCACCCCCAACGCTGGACTACCCCAGGGCTCGAACCCAGGACCTTCATGCTGTGAGGCGACTGCGCTAACCACTGCGCCACCGTGCCGCCCGTGTTCATTTTATGTAATTGTCTTGGTAGTTGTTGAAATGAACTGAGCCGGACCGTCTGTTTTTTCCCATCACAGTTTTATTATGTGACTTTTTACAATAAAAACAAAATAAAAGACATAACATAATTCAGATGCAGAACACAAACAAGAGCTAAATGTGATGCGAGGACAGCCGGCTTCGGTGGAAGTGCAACATACTCAGGGTGGCGACCTCGTACGGGGTCTGTCTTAGCAGAGCCCACCGCTGTTCCAACGTTTACGGGTCACTTCCAGCCTCCCATCCCACCCACATCCTGCCCCCGGGGTCCCCGCTCTGTATGCCCTTTACAGTTAAGCGTCAGCCACCTAAAAACAGTAAACAAGGGTTCTGAAAATGGAATCTCCCCAAACAGTCTGAAAATAACGTGTGCGGTATCTAACAGACGTCATCGGTTTAACGCCGTCGTCCCACTCAGCATGAGTGAAGTTAGGAACACATGTGGGGCCTCCAAGAGCGGACCGGGGAACCTGGCTAGTAAACAACATTTAACATACCATTTCTAGAAGTAGGGCCGATACACAGAAAGAAAGCACACAGTAACGACACAGTACAGGAAGTGAAACACTGCTGTCCATGGCTATAGCATTTAAATTACAGGAGGTGGAGGGGGGATAATATTTGGGGGGGGGGGGGGAGTAACTAAATAACTGAATAAAACTTATAAAAACAATGCCTGAGGTGAGCGTCAGCCTTAAGCAGTCAGCCGATGTGCGCTGAGTGAGAGAACTAGGTCGTTTGGTCTTTTGGCGTTGAGAAAAACCCACAGTGCCGCCGCCGCCGCCGCCACACCGCGGCGGGGACTCGGACTCTGCGTCCTGTGTAACTATGCTTTGACTTGTGAACAGTGACCCAGGAAAGCCTGATTCTACAACCATCTTTGTGTGTCCGTCTTGGGACTCAAACTGGGGAAATGGTTCTTTGGGGGAAAGCAAGAAGACAAAGGAAGGAAAAGGACATGAGACGGGGGACAAGCCAGTCCACGACAGTGAGCGTCAGCGGAGGACACCTCCGCTAAACTCGTGGATTCCACTTAATCACGCAGTATCTGGTCAAACGGCTGACGCGGTGGCCCCGCCGACTGACCTTCCAGGCTGACAGGTTGGCAACTAGTACATTGTAACACGGCGGTGGTCCTCCAAAACTCTTAAAAGATCTTCTTCTTCTTGTTCTTTTCCAGGGTCCTGCAAAACACGACCAACGACAGTTTGTGTTACCTGGCGGCACAGTTGTGAAGAGGCCCAGCAGTCGATCGACACTCGTTCTCCTGCCACCTGCTCCCAAACTGCACCGAATCAAACTTACCTTCAAGCAAAACTCCAGTTTTACAAGCTGGGTCTTATTTCTGTAGTGCTTTTCATCCTTCCTATCGATTGTGACAGTATTTTACAAATAAAAGTAAAACTGACTAATCAAAGATCGGAATGACAACTTGCAGAAACGAGCTGCGGTATTTCACCTACAGACCTGCTCACAGCAGCCATGGTGGCATGAGCAGCAGGTGAACAGCTACTAACAACATTAATGAAGGTTCTGCTCCATTTAGGTACACAGCCTACAGGCTACACTGGCGCGTCTCACACGGAAAACCCACATTTTACAACAGGTATACTAAAGGTCAGCGGGTAGCTAGATTCTGCAGGTTATAGTTACGGTATGTAAATCATCCATCCATTATCCGAACCACTTATCCTGCTCTCAGGGATGCTGGAGCGTATCCCAGCAGCCATTGGGCGGCAGGCGGGGAGACACCCTGGACAGGCCACCAGGCCATCACAGGGCTGACACACACACACTCACAGCTAGGGACAACTTAGTACGGCCGAGTCACCTGACCTACACGTCTCGGGACTGTGGGAGGAAACCGGAGCCCCCGGAGGAAACCCACGCAGACACGGGGAGAACACGCAAACTCCACACAGAGGACGACCCGGGACGACCCCAGAGGTTGGACTACCCCGGGGCTCGAACCCAGGACCTTCTTGCTGTGAGGCGGCTGCGCTAACCACTGCGCCACCGTGCCGCCCAAAAATGTTACTTTCAATTTTGGCTAATGCATTTAAAATGTCAAATTTGTTTTCATTTGCAAATAAGAGGTTTAGATAAACTTATATGTTAGTATGCCCTACTGACACTGTTATCCAAAGGAGTTGAATCAAGTGCAACTGGACTTGGTATGTATCTGTGAATACGTTTCGCCTCTCATCCAAGAGGTTCCTCAGTTCGTGCCTTTCTGACTAGACCAAGCTAGTCTGACCTACAGCTAGCTTGGTCTAGTCAGACTAGCTTGGTCTAGTCAGAAAGGCACGAACTGAGGAAGCCTCTTGGATGACAGTCGATACGTCTTCATGGATATATACCAAGTCCAGTTGCACTTGATTCAACTCCTTTGGATAACCATGACCTGGATGAATGAGAACATTCACAGACATACTGACACTGTTGTAAAGCACAGTGCCTGTCTGGACTCATCTCCAAAAACCACTGAGGGCAGAGATGTAAAATACTACATAAATTGATAGGAGTGATGAAAAATACTATGAAAATAAAACCGGGTTGAAAAAACTGAACCATTCCTTTCCAATGCCCTACAGTGTCATGCGGTAGTGATTCAACAAGCGGTGATGTTTGTTTACCTGGAGGCGTCGAGTTTCTGCTGTTCCAGCAGCCTCTGCTGGGCCTCCCAACTGGCCTTCTCCTCCTCATGCTGACGTCTCTTCTCCTCCAGCTCCCTGTGTTGTGCCTCCAAGTTCTTTTTCATCTGCTCGTGACGTCGCTGAAGCTGCAGTGAAGTTAGTAAAGTCAAAGGTGAGCGGTGTCAACACAAACACAGGACACAAAACAAAACGACTACTACTACTACTTTCAGCTGCTCCTGTTAAGAGTTCCCCACAGCGGATCATCCGTCTCCATCTCTTCCTGTCCTCTGCATCTTCCTCTGTCACACCAGCCACCTGCATGTCCTCCCTCACCACATCCATAAACCTCCTCTTTGGCCTTCCTCTTCTCCTCCTCCCTGGCAGCTCCATATTCAGCATCCTTCTCCCAATATACCCAGCATCTCTCCTCCACACATGTCCAAACCATCTCAATCTTGCCTCTCTTGCTTTGTCTCCAAACCGTCCAACCTGAGCTGTCCCTCTAATATACTCGTTCCTAATCCTGTCCTTCTTCATCACTCCTAATGAAAATCTTATCATCTTCACCTCTGCCACCTCCAGCTCCTCCACCTCCTGTCTTCTCATCAGTGCCACTGTCTCCAAACCATATAACATAGCTGGTCTCACTACCATCTTGTAAACCTTCCCTTTAACTCTTGCTGGTGCCCTTCTGTCACACATCACTCCTGACACCCTTCTCCACCCACTCCACCCTGCCTGCACTCTCTTCTTCACCTCTCTTCTGCACTCCCTATTACTTTGAACAGCTGACCCCAAGTATTTAAACTCATATGCCTTCGTCACCTCTACTCCTTGCATCCTCACCATTCCACTGTCCTCCCTGACATTCACACATAGGTATTCCGTCTTGCTCCTACTGACTTTCATTTCTCTTCTCTCCAGTGCATACCTCCACCTCTCCAGACTCTCCTCCACCTGCACCCTACTCTCACTACATAATCACACTGTCTGTCATCTGCAAACATCTTGGCCAAAAGCACAAACACAAGGCCATCCTTGCTGGTTACGTGGTTATGTTTCACGCATCAATCAATCAATTTTACTGAGCATACTAAATAAAATATATAAACAATAAAAACAAACAATCATCAGCAACACATAAGCAACAAATAAGCAACTCAAATAATACCGATCATGTTCAAAAGGGGCAGGGAGTTGAGAACTTTTCTAGTCCTACCCTCTTACAGTATTCAGTGTCCGTGGTATCTATCTCAGCCGACTCAAACAAATCAGCCCATTTGGACAAAACTAAAAAACGGGTCACTGGTCCATCTCATAACCGTTCAATATTTCTTTTCTGAGGAGCCTTTTTAGGTCAGATAAAGCGCCACGTGTTTTCAGCTCATCACTGCAGTTGTTCCACAAACCAGCTCCCTTGGTTGAAACACGGGGATGTTCTGCATCTGTCCAGACTGGTGGTTTTTTGAATATACGGGTTCCTCTCAAATTGTTTACTTTCTCTCAGTTGGACCAACCCTTGGTCACTACCAGGTAACTGCTGATGTATTACTCTGTACATAATATGAATAGCTTTAGAATAACCAAATCTTTAAATTTTAGTGGCTTTAGTTTGATAAAAAGTGGATGTGTTGGTTCTCTGTAAGTGGTTTTATTTACAATTCGTACAGCTCTTTTTTGGAGGTTGAAGATGGATCTGTGTTTGTTTTGTAGGTGTTCCCCTACACTTCCACACAGTAGGTAATGTACGGGAGACTGAAGGAACAGTACAATGTATATAGGGAAGCTTGATTTAGTAGATCTTTGACTTTGTTCGGTATTGTAATTGATTTGGATATTTTAGCTTTAATATAATTTACGTGCAGCTTCCAACTTAATTTGTTGTCTATTAATACACCAAGAAATTTAATTTCAGATACTTTTTTCACTTCACGTCATTTATCGTGCGTTTCTTGTCTGAGTTGGTAGATCGAGTCCCAAAGATTACATATTTTGTTTTGCTTAAATTCGAAGTAAAGTTTATTTGCATTGAACCAGCTCTTCATCCTGCTCAATTCCTTTTCCACTGTATCCAAGAGTTGTTCCGAGTTGTCTCCACAGCACAGTAAGTGTGTATCATCTGCGAACTGAATGGTTTTCAAGGTTTTTGACACTTCACATATATTGCTTATGTTCTATATGAACAACAAAGGTCCCAACACTGAGCTCTGGGGCACCCCACACGTAACGTTCAGTAATTGTGATTTGAAGTTCTGTATTTCGACAAACAGTACAGGTAACTGGAAAACCAGCATAGTGTTATCCCTCTGATACCATATCTTGGTAATCTTTTTTATTAATAACTCATGATGTACAGTGTCATATGCTTTTTTAAGTCCAGAAATAGCCCTACTTTGTTTTTTTATTGCCTTTGTAATTTCTTCTACAACTTCCATCAGTGCAAATGAAGCTCTAAATCCATATTGTTATTCATACATTGATAAGTGCCAAAAAAACTAGGTTAAAGTCCGATAGGACATTGGTGTCAACAGGCAGTGCACAAAGGCAATGCATAGGTAACTTTGAGCAATTAAAAAAAAAAACACAAACCCCAATTCCAATGAAGTTGGGACATTGTGTAAAACGTGAATAAAAACAGAATACAATGATTTGCAAACCTTTTCAACCTATATTCAATTGAATACACTACAACGACAAGATATATAATGTTCAAACTGATAAACTTTATTGTTTTTTGCAAATATTCACTCATTTTGAATTTGATGCCTGCAACATGTTCCAAAGAAGCTGGGACAGGGGCAACAAAAGACTGGGAAAGTTGAGGAATGGTCAAAAAACACCTGTCTGGAACATTCCACAGGTGACCAGGTTAACTGGGAACAGGGGAGTGTCATGATTGGGTATAAAAGGAGCATCCCCGAAAGGCTCAGTCGTTCACAAGCAAGGATGGGGCGAGGTTCACCACTTTGTGAACAACTGCGTGAGCAAATAGTCCAACAGTTTAAGAACAACGTTTCTCAACATACAAATGAAAGGAATTTAGGGATTTCATCATCTACAGTCCATAATATCATCACAAGATTCAGAGAATCCGGAGAAATCTCTGCACGTAAGCAGCAAGGCCAAAAACCAACATTGAATGCCCGTGACCTTCGACCCCTCAGACGGCACTGCATTAAAAACCGACATCATTCTGTAAAGGATATTACCACGTGGGCTCAGGAGCACTTCGGAAAACCATCATCAGTTAACACAGTTCGTCGCTACATCTACAAGTGCAAGTTAAAACTCTACCATGCAAAGCCAAAGCCATATATCAACACCACCCAGAAACACCGCCGGCTTCTCTGGCCCGAGCTCATCTGAGATGGAATGACGCAAAGTGCAAAAGTGTGCTGTGGTTTGACGAGTCCATATTTCACATTGTTTTTGGAAATCATGGACGTCGTGTCCTCCGGGCTAAAGAGGAAAAGGACCATCCAGATTGTTATCAGCGCAAAGTTCAAAAGCCAGCGTCTGTGATGGTATGGGGGTGTGTTAGTGCCCATGGCATCATGGGTAACTTGCACATCTGTGAAGGCTCCATTTATGCTGAAAGGTACATACAGGTTTTGGAGCAACATATGCTGCCATCCAAGCCACGTCTTTTTCAGGGACGTCCCTGCTTATTTCAGCAAGACGATGCCAAGCCACATTCTGCACGTGTTACACCAGCGGGGCTTCGTAGTAAAAGAGTGCGGGAACTGGACTGGCCTGCCTGCAGTCCAGACCTGTCTCCCACTGAACATGTGTGGCGCATTATGAAGCGCAAAATATGACAATGGAGACTCTGGACTGTTGAGCAACTGAAGTCGTACATCAAGCAAGAATGGGAAAGAATTCCACCTACAAAGCTTCAACAATTAGTGTCCTCAGTTCCCAAACGCTTATTGGGTGTTGTTAAAAGGAAAGGTGGTGTAACACAGTGGTGAACATGCCCCTGTCCCAGCTTCTTTGGAGCGTGTTGCAGGCATCAAATTCAAAATGAGTGAATATTTGCAAAAAAAAAAAAACCAAAAAAAAAACAAAGTTTATCAGTTTGAACATTTAATATCTTGTCTTTGTAGTGTATTCAGTTGAATATAGGTCGGAAAGGACTTGCAAATCATTGTATTCTGTTTTTATTTACGTTTTATACAACATCCCGACTTCACTGGAACTGGGGTTTGTATTAATACCGTCAGGTGTGGAGGTGTTCGAGAAAGAGTTGGGTCTTTAGCTTCTTCTTAAAGATGGAGAGGGACTCAGTGGATCAAATGGAGTTTGGTAACTCGTTCCACCACCGGGGAACTACAGAAGAGAAGAATCTAGCTAGTGACTTAGGACCCTGTTTTGGCAGAAGTGCCAGGCACCTTTCGTTGGCAGAGAGTAGTGAGCGGGACTGAGTGTAGACCTGAATGAGGAAGCTCAGGTAGGCGGCAGCCATTCTAGTTGCTGTTTTGTAAGCGAGCATCAAGGTTTTGAATTTGATGCAGGAGGAGGCTAGTGAGGAACAGAGTGTGTGTCTGTAGCCTCATTAACAGGGAGTGAGAGAATTCATTATGAGGAGGCAAGGAAGCCAAGACATCATTAGAGAGATGGGTTGGTGTAAGGGACCGGAAGTTTTCTTAACCTCCTAAACCTTGTCTGTAATGCTAGCACCTTCCTTATGGCCCATTTTGCTCCAAAAATTGCCTCGAAAATAAACTCAGAAATAAACTCTTTTAAAGATTAATCTATCGGAGTTGGCAAAGCACACATTCTAGGCAGCCATCTTGGTCTTTGCTTCACATCAGAGCTAAAAGTACGCCTTTTGGCCAAAAGAGATGAGCTGTCCACTTCCCCATATAAATATATATTAATTGATTTAAGACAGTGATTAAATTAGGATTCCTGGCTTGAACTTACCCAACTGACCTTAAAGTGAACTTTCAAATTAGTGTTTGTGTTTCAAATCTGTATTGTGATAGAAGTGTTTACTGCACCTCTGCTTCAGAGTCTTTCAGTTTCTGGATCTTCTCCTTGACCTTCATCTCAAACACCTGCTCCATCTCCATCTCCATCTTCTTCATCTTAGCAACATGCTCTCTTCTTTCCTCTTCCATCTGGGCCAGGGGACTCCTATTGACACACAGATATGTGCACATACGTACACGTGTGTCACTTACAGATATGATGAAACAAAGACCCAGGTTGAACATTTCCTGCTAGCATCAAACACCCCCCACCCCCACCCCCCACACATAGATTGGTTGGCTGTTGAGTGACACAAGGGAGGAAAAATCAGAGCAGAAGAAAGAAATTGATGTAAAAGTCCCAGGAAGCTTAGAGCTGGAGGGGCACCAGTGACCATTAGCCAAGCCAAAAATGTGCAACCGACTGCCAAGCTTCATAAAATGGAACTAATATGATATATTGAATACAGGACATGTGGGAGTTCTGTCAGAAGAACAGCTTATGAAATAAAGGTTATAATATTGACCTTTGTGATCAAACAGGCCAACTCAAAATTAGATCATTTCTCAATATTAAAGTTTTCTTTGAGCTGCTAAGTAAAAGGCAGAAATATAGAGATAGGCTGGTGATATGGATAGAAAAGGACATTTGGGGAGATTGTGAAGAAGCAAAATGACACTTACATGCCTTCAACTGTATCAAGTCTAAAAAACAAACAAAAGTACAGACACTTAACATGCTGCAAACATCCCCATGCATTAAACTAGACAGCAACTGATTAGCTTGTAAGACTGTGCCTTGCTCCCTGTCTGTGGATTAGCATTGTGAGGGCCAGGAGTGGTCAGATGGTGCCTGAGTTAGTGTTGTTAGGCTTGTGGATCCAGATTAGTGGGCAGTTAGTGGGAGTGAGCGGTGGTTGTTTGGCAAGTAACGGCTTAGAGCTCGTTTACTGACAGCTTGCAAACTTTAATCTGATGGTCACAAACTTGTAGTATAACCTTTAACCTCAGGACTGCCAATTTTCCTCAACAACTTAACGGTGTTTGCCGTCAGATGAGCTGGTAGTGCTTCACACAAACCCCTACTTTAATAACTCATAATGCCTACTAGCCCAATGTAGTGATGTATACGAGGGGAGCAGAAGATAACCTTTTATTTAACATTAACAGTCATATGATTACTAGATGTGTCTGTAATATCAGTCTGTACTCACTTAGTTAGTTGTCCCTTGTTCTTGTTATTATCTACTCCATTGTAGGTGACTGCAGCCAGCTTCCTGCTGCGGTAATTCTCATAGTGAACGTTGTTAGTCACATCTTTCAGGTCCTGCATGTGGGTTCTGCAAAATGACATTTGTAAGCAAAAAAACTACAAAGAGCTGAAATAATGTATGTTGTTGTCTCTGGTATGATACACAGGTACTCAGTACTGTGTGAGAGGGCAGATGTATGTGCGAATAACTGGTACTTAGTACTGTGTGAGAGGACAGATGTATGTGTGTACACACTGGTACTCAGTACTGTGAGAGGGCAGATGTAAGTGTATATACACTGGTACTCAGTACTGTGAGAGGGCAGATGTATGTGTGTACACACTGGTACTCAGTACTGTGTGAGAGGGCAATGTATGTGTGTATACACTGGTACTCAGTACTGTGTGTGAGGGCAGATATGTGTGTGTATACACTGGTACTCAGTACTGTGTGAGAGGGTAGATATATGTGTGTATACACTGGTACTCAGTACTGTGCGAGAGGGCAGATGTATGTGCGAATAACTGGTACTTTGTACTGTGTGAGAGGGCAGATATATGTGTGTATACACTGGTACTCAGTACTGTGTGAGAAGACAGATGTATGTGCGTATACACTGGTACTCAGTACTGTGAGAGAGGGCAGATGTATGTGTGTATACACTGGTACTCAGTACTGCGAGAGGGCAGATGTATGTGTGTATACACTGGTACACAGTACTGTGTGAGAGGGCAGATGTCTGTGCGTATACCTGATGAGCATGTTTCGAAGGATAGTAAAATCACAGTGCTCTCCATTTTCCACTGTCAGAGGACAAAATAAGAAAGACAAAGAGGGTAAAAAGTTAAAAAAATGCATCTGGGCATCCGGGTAGTGTAGCAGTCTATTCTGTTGCCTACCAACACGGGGATTGCTGGTTCGAATCCACGTGTTACCTCCGGCTTGGTCGGGCGTCCCTACAGACACAATTGGCCGTGTGTGTGGGTGGGAAGCTGGATGTCGGTATGTGTACTGGTCGCTGAACTAGCGCCTCCTCTGGTCGGTCAGGGCGCCTGTTTGGGCAGGGGAGGGGGAACTGGGGGGAATACCATGATCCTCCTACGTGCTACGTCCCCCTAGTGAAACTCCTCACTGTCAGGTGAAAAGAAGCAGCTGGTGACTCCACATGTATGGGAGGAGGCATGTGGTAGTCTGCAGCCCTCCCCGGATCAGCAGAGGGGGTGGAGAGCGACCGGGATGGCTCGGAAGAGTGGGGTAATTAGCCAAGTACAATTGGGAGAAAAAAGGGGGAAACAATCCCAAAAAAAAAGTGCATCTAAAGTGAACACAGGATTTGATTTTCCATAATTCTGAAAGGTCAAGGATACAATATAATAAACTCGGAACCCCCCCCCCAACTCGGAAATCCCCCCCACACACACCCACAGAACTGAACAGATCTGTCACTAAAGCACCAGAAATTCCCACAGGCAGCTATGATAACAGACTGCCATTAGGGGGCAGCAGACATTACAGCTGCTCTTGGCTGTTCATGCATCCAGTGAAGTCACACACGCCACAGTCCCTTGAGGTTTCTCTGGACTGCAGTGGTGGCGTGCCATGCATAGCTACTGCTGCAGCCTTACCCTCTCTCCCGCCCATGCTCCATTTTGATGCTGATATAGAGGCGAAAACATTTTTGGTATTTTCACTAACTCCCCCCAATGGGCAGAAAAAAACAACTAGCCAACTAATTCCACAGCAGATATACCACAAGTTATCCACTAGGGGGTGCACTATGCATCCGTTCACCAAAGGCAAACAGTTTTACGCTCCACGGGTCAAAAAAAGTTGGTTGCAAACGACAAGAAATGACAAAGGAAACTCTCATCTAGCTACCAAGTAGCTGTTAAGGTGTCAGTGATAATAAAAGTTCTACGGTAGTAACTAGTAAAAGGTCAGCACTTGCATAGAAACTTGGCATTTCTACCTAATGAGCAGGCTCACTGTGGGGGAACGTAGTACTTCTAATTACATTTCACAGATATGACAAGTCATCTTCCTGTTTCAGCACCAGCGCCAAACTCAAACTGTACAGAGGACCCTTTTAACGACAAGATGTCAGTTTGGATTTCTAACTGGAGAATTGTTCTCGCAGGTTCAACTCCATTTGTCATAGTAAGTTCCTCTGTGCACACGGCAGAACTGTGTGCACATTCCAACTTGAACTGAAGAAGAGTTCAAGTTTGTAAGGTTGTCTTGCAACATCACAACTACAACTTCCTGTCTCACCACTGCTCTCACATCCTGTGCTGAGGGAAAACGTCTGGTGCACCGCTTGTGGCTCAGTTTCATCAAACAGATGCTTTTGTTAATATTATAACCAGCTATCAGGAAGATATATGCCTCTTTCACACCAAACTGAAACCCTGGGTTTTGACTGGGTGTAAAAGGGCCTCGGCTCAAAATCCCATGAAATCAGTCTTGGGTACGATCCAGCGATCTTTCTAGGCACTGGCACGGCATTCTCCTGGAATGGTATCAAGGTTTACAGGTCTCGTCTTTTATTAGCGGCCTGATGTTCAATTGTGATGTCGTCAGAAGATAATTTGAGTAGCTGACGTTTCTAGTCCAACAGGAACACACATGCAACTCTGGGCGCCGCCGGTGTCGACAGAAACCAGACGAGACAGCGGTATCCCTCAAATCAGCTGTCTACGAGGACACACAATCTACCTTTATATTTAGTGCTCTTACCACCCGTTCAAGTTATATTGCTGGCTTAACTCGTGTGAATTGTTGAGTGACAAAATAAACAAGTGGGGCGTCCGGGTGGCGTGGCATGGCGGTCTATTCTGTTGCCTACCAACACGGGGATCGCCGGTTCAAATTCCCGTGTTACTTCTGGCTTGGTCGGGCGTTCCTACAGACACAACTGGCCGTGTCTGAGGGTGGGAAGCCGGATGTGGGTATGTGTCCCGGATCCTCCCACGTACTATGTCCCCCCGGTGAAACTCCTCACTGTCAGGTGAAAAGAAGCAGCTGGTGACTCCACATGTATCGGAGGAGGCATGTGGTAGTCTGCAGCCCTCCCCGGATCGGCAGAGGGGGGTAATTGTCTGGATACAATTTGGGAAAAAAAGGGGGGAATAAATAAATAAATAAATAAATAAATAAAGTGTCCCGAGTGTGCGTGTCATTCTCCATCCCTCCGATGCAGTACTCTGGCCAAGGGAAGGACAACATAACACCGACTGTGTTATGGCTCTACACAACACTGTTTTTACTATACCCATGAAACTGTGGAAAAGCCCCCCTACGTTATATAACACCCTATAGGCAAGAGTGAGAGACAGAGAGAGAGAGAGAGAGAAAGCGAGAGAGAGACAAGCGAGAGAGAGAGAGAGAGAGCCCATTTAGATGATCAATTTTCAGGACAGACCAGGACCCAATAACCCCTGACCCCTCACCTTCAGCCACGCCCCAGGGGTACTGTCTTCCCCGCACACGCTTTCCGTCGACCTCGATAATGGTGTTGCTGCCAACAACGGCCAAGGGTAAACGATCCTGCAGAGGGGGGAGGGGACACAAGTGTTGCACAGCTGACCTAGCAGTGCAAGGCTACAGATGTCTCGCTAACTCAAAACATACACAATAAATACCTCAGACACTAGCTCTGAAAAACACCAGACATGTCCTGCAGATAGCTGTCGGCTGTGATGTGGTGAAAGTAAAAAAGTTTTTTTAAAGGGCAGAAGTTAACTAGCTAGAGCAGCGCCTGACGCCAGGATTAAAACAAACCGACACTCTTATGCAAGAGGGAACATAGCATATATGTACAAGTGCCTCAAGTAAGAGAAATGCTCTGCGTGAGTGAAAAAAGAGGCGTGTGTGTGGTAAACTGTCCTGGTGTTATCGTGTTGCATTAAAGGGCTCAATACTTGAGTGCCGGCCGGGTCGGTTGATCCCGTTCCTAACACAGCAGACAATTTGACGAACGCCTTTTTAGAGCTTCTTTCAAAGAACTGCGAACAACCGAGAAGCACAAACCTTGATCTTCTTAACCAGCTTCATCTCCTCTTCATCGTCCGTCTCTGGGAACTCGTAGATTTTGATTTTGTGCTCCTGGATTTCCCTCATGATCTGAAAGAGAGTGAGCCATGTGAGGGGAATCAGGGAAAAGACATGGTGGAAGAGATTTGATGTAAAGCAGCTAAGTGGTAGCGTGGTCTCGCCGGCATGGACCAGCTCCCTTGCCTCTCTATCTGGGACAATCAGACCCCTGAACATCAATAATAACACTGAAGGTCAGTCGATACACATACAGGGAGAGGAAGCTACCTGCTTATTCAGCACACAGTTCCCAGCACATGCACAAACACACGCTCAACATGTACTCACACGCTCAAAACAACACACAATGACACAAAATTCAATACATGTGCATTAATACATCCATCCATCCATTATCCAAACCGCTTACCCTGCTCTCAGGGATGCTGGAGCCTATCCCAGCAGTCATTGGGCAGCAGGTGGGGAGACACCCTGGACAGACCGCCAGTCCATCACAGGGCCGACAGACACACACACATTCACACCAAGGGACAATTTAGTACAGTCGATTCACCTGACCTACATGTCTTTGGACTGTGGGAGGAAACCGGAGCCCCCGGAGGAAACCCATACAGACACAGGGAGAACATGCAAACTCCACACAGAGGACAACCCAGGACAACCCCCAATGTTGGACTACCCCGGGGCTCGAACCCAGGACCTTCTTGCTGTGAGGCGACCACGCTAACCACTGTGTCACCGTGTCGCTCTGCATTACTACAATGCTTCTTCAATATGAAATTAGAGTTATCCAAGACAAGTTCAGCTTGATGACAACATTTCAACACTCAGCAGAAATACGACTGGCTAAGTAGGGTAATTCATGTACATACCTGTTTCTTGAACTGTTGGCACTCCTCTGGAGTCATTGTGTCAGCTTTGGCGATGAGGGGAATGATGTTCACTTTTTCATGTAACCGCTTCATGAACTCAATATCAAGAGGTTTGAGTCTGAAGAATTCACACAAAAAAAGTTTTGAGTTTCAACAAAGACACCCCCCCCCCAGTTTAAGTAACAGCTGGAGGGCCCAGGTTAAGCTAGTTGGCTCTGTACCCCCCCCCCCCCCCCGGCACAGAACAGGAATGGCCAAAATTCAAGTCTCTTGGCTTGGCCGACTTCCTGACTGGAAAGAATTTTGGACAGGAAATGATCTTTCAGATGGAATATTACTGAAAGTGCACATCTGGACAGCTGAGAGACGTGCTGTAAATCTGAGCAGTTTAAATTCTATATCCTTGAAAATCCTTTTACCTGAATCACTCATGGTACTCAGCTTGTTTCTGTGCATGTGTGTGTGCATGTGTGTGTTGCTGCTGGAGCGGCTACATCTGGCTCTGCTCAGGCAGGGGGCCAGAGCACATTGCAGATGTCAGAATGAAGGGCAGGTCTGGTTGTCTCCCTTATCTAAATTATGTGTTGAGATCACATTTCTAGGACAGGAATCATACCCTTATTGAAGTGTACAGGAATAGAAGCATGTACACACTCGGCACGCAGGCATCAAGAAATAGAGCTCCATCTTGACCATTTAATGTTTGCAATGCAGTCTTGGGAGCAAATGAGAAACATGTTGGCAGATGTTGATGACGAATTTGACCATACGATGAGATCGAAGACTCAAATGAAACAGCCACTAGGTGGCAATAGTGATGGGCCCAAAAATAGTGCTCTTCTCATTGACTGCAAGTCAAATTCAACATGTTATGTCTAAATTAGCTCATTTTTCATGCTGGTTAGAGGAGCTAACATTTATTCAGAATGGCTAGATGTCTAAACTACGTTTCCATAGCCTAGAAATTGGATAAACATTTTTTTTCCAACACAGGGATCGCCGGATCGAATCCCCGTGTTTCCTCTGGCCTGTTCAGGTGTCCCTACAGACACAATTGGCCGTGTCTTCGGGTGGGAAGCCGGATGTGGGTATATGTTCCTCCTCTCTGTCAGGTGAAAAGAAGTGGCTGGCGACTCCACATGTATCGGAGGAGGCATGTGGTAGTCTGCAGCCCTCCCCGGATCGACAGAGGGGGTGGAGCAGCGACCGGGACGTCTCGGAAGAGTGGAGTAATTGTCCGGGTACAATTGGGGAGAAAAATGAGAAAAAAATCAAAAAGGATAGGAACATCGACTTAGGTACTGTTCTTCTGTAATGTTTTTTTTTCCTAAATCAGGTCCCAACCCTAATTACCATGGTACCAAACAGATAGGATCAACAAGTTAGGAAGTTGCTGTAATACGGCGCCTGGTTCGTAAATCCAGTGCAGATTACAGCTGCGTTATCGCTGCCTGTGAATCCAGGCAAAGAACAGAGGAGAACTGGACGCCAGCTGCATGTTTCCATGTGATCACTACTGAGGAGGAGGCCATGAGCAGATCTGGAGGTGTGGGATTGTACCGCTTGATTCATGGCCCAGGAATTATAGCAATGCACGAGTTAAATTGACAATGAAGGGTAGAGAGAACAGCTGTGAGAAAACATACTAAACTTCCGAGCACACCCTCCTCTTAAGTTTTATAACTATTATCAACTAAAGATGATAAATCCCAGGTCATTTTCAATTTTAATTGCGTTAGAGTTTTAGAAGACTAATTTTCTCATGTACATAATACCTACCCATGTCCTGAGGGAGCGATAAAGTAGAGGCAGCAGTGCACTCTGTTGTCAGGCATCTGACGTCTGTTCACCCGTGACTCAGCGTTGAGGTAATCTTCAAACTTGCTGTCAATGTGATCGATGACGGGCTGCCAGCTGGACATGAGATAGTAGTCAGAGACGATATCCACGACAAAACAGAAATGAAGAGTGACATATTTACCAGAGGTCGCAGGTTAGCTCACCAGTTACTGTTGTCAACGGCATCACCGAATCCTGGGGTATCTACGATGGTGAGCAGGAGTTGGACTCCACCTTCCTTGATCAGAACTTTAGACTGCTCTACCTGAAACAACACAGAATCAAGAAAATATGAAAAGGTTTAGCATGTCATTGACACAGTATACCAGGATTAGCACAACAGCTACACACTTCAACTAGCAAGCAAGTCCAGCAGGCAAAAGGGATTTTGCAAACACTGAGGATCCAGTGACACTTGGTAGACTTTGGACCATCAGGAAGAGAAAAGGGGAAAGAAAGTGTGCTGAAATATGGATGCATAGGGTGTCCGGGTAGCATAGCGGTATATTCCATTGCCTTCTAACGTGGGGATCGCCAGTTCGAATCCCCATGTTACTTCCGGCTTGTCGGG
This sequence comes from Lampris incognitus, assembly GCF_029633865.1. Classification (NCBI taxonomy): domain Eukaryota; kingdom Metazoa; phylum Chordata; class Actinopteri; order Lampriformes; family Lampridae; genus Lampris; species Lampris incognitus. Next base: position 7,647,276 of record NC_079228.1, read on the forward strand.
CGCCCCTACAGACACAATTGGCCGTGTCTGCAGGTGGGAAGCCGGATGTGGGTATGTGTCCTGGTCGCTGCACTAGTGCCTCCTCTGGTCGGTTGGACCGCCTGTTGAGGGGAAATGGGGGGGGGGGGTCGTGACCCTCCCACGCACTACGTCCCCTTGGTGAAACTCCTCAGTGACTAAGTTTAAATGATGTCAGAAAAAGTCGACTTATTGCGTTAGTCCGACTCAAGCTGGACTTTTAAAATACATGTAAGTGCGTTAGTTTGACTGAAATCGTACCAAATGGAATTCATCAAGGTTGGACTAACACACCTAGATAATGCGGTTGGGGATGGATTTACTCTGGCATGTATACGCTTCAATTGACCCTGAACTGGCCTAGGCGTTTTGCGCGTGATCCATAGTTCCCGCAGTGGTCTTTCATCCAATAGCAACCAGCTGAAAGGGGGCATATCGCCACCTACTGTACTGGGGTGGGACATACTTCCATCAATAAATCAATTCTCCCCCGGTTCTTGTCTACTGGGACAACGAAAGCAGTCCAATTACATGGCCTAATTGAGCTATAACTGTAGCTCGACTTAACTGCGTATGTAAACTCCTCAGCAGTCTACAGCCCTCCCCAGATCGGTAGAGGGGGTGGAGCAGCAACTGGGACGGCTCGGAAGAGTGGGGCAATTGGCCGGATACAATTGGGGAAAAAAAGGGAGGGAAAATATGGAAGCATAGAAGCAACAGGTAGAGTGGGGCTTTATAAACATGGGTTATAGGCAGCACTCATGATCATCAGATCCACCCTGCTTTTGGTTTAATCAGCAGAACTGGAACAGAACCTCCGTGCACAGACGGCACTGAAGCCATTTCATATGTATGTGAATGATGAGAAACGCTGCGACTTTCTGGGGCTTTGTTGGTTAAGCCCAATTCAGCTCAACTTTTTTTAGAGGTTTGGCGTTAGCACCATCTTAAACACAATTCATCATACCATGTACTGTAGTAATAAACAACTGCCTCTGGTGGATGTCCAAGTCTAAACATATTTTTTCTTAAGCAGACGGCCTGAGAAACGAGAGCTCTCCGACCGACTGTTCTGTACGTGTGTATAACGCTAAAAAAAATAAAAAGCTGCATGTTGGGCCACATTTGAGTGTAACCTCAGCTAAACTGAGCTGTTACCTTACACTTAGGCAGCACCGCAGAATGCCCGTGGTATGCTGGGCTCCACTTTACGCTTCTCCACACTGCCCTGTTGTGTGGGAGCCTCATATATCAAAGAGTGTCACACAGAAACCCAGGCTTCCAGACACACACAGCTACCCACTGCCGTACTGCAGCACTAATCTGAATGTAAAGGTGCAACACAGAAAAGTGGAACAATGATGGGAGATGCCGTTGTTTCTTTCGAGGCGGACAGAATAGGGGTTTTGGGTTGCTAAATGAGTCATTTCCGTCCAGACGCCCTGTTTGGGTGGCTGGCGCACAGCTGGCTAACAAGTGGAATCCAGAGAGGGCGAAAAACACTACCAAGGCAGTTTAAAATGTGTGACCAATGCTGCCAAAGGCTCTGTGAAGCAGGCAGGTGGAAGAGTTTCTCACCTGTAATAAACACCCCCACACACAGTAGAACCATCCCACTCCATTCTGGAAGTGCTTCCGGTGTGGGAAGATGGCGGCGTGGACTCGCGTTTGCGGTGGCTTCACCCAGTGCCAATTATGCAGTGTCTTTGTCCACGTCTATGTCTACGTCTAAGTTTGTGTCACCGTGTGAAGTTTTTATTTTGATCGTTGATTTCATTTGGCTGGGAGAGCTGGCGCTGGATTGGCCGAGAGAGCTTGGTCTGCTGCAGGGTAGGCTAAGCTATCTGCTGAACACGGCTCTGCCCGAGAAGAAACACCAAGGTGGTCTGGCAGTGGCCCCGCCTAGCGTAAACTGTGAAGTGTTTTTGTCTGCGTTTGTGTCATTGTGTGGAGTGCGGGGTAGGTATGTCGAGGGTGTCAGGCTGGAGAGCTGGCATTGGATCGGCTGGGGGAGCCTGGTCTGCTGCATCTGATAGGCCCAAGGACCACAGTGCTGCCTGGAGCTGCACCTGAGGGGGAAACACCGAGGGCGGTCTGACGGGACACGGCGGCGGGGCAGGCTAGGCTAACTGCTAGCCCATGAAGACTGGCAGTTCCGACAGTCATCCTGGCTGGCGTTCATTCTCTGGACGGTGGAGTTTATGGACTGTGTTGCACTGGGAGGGCTGTGTTGTTGGCTGTGTGTTTTTGTTTTTTGCTTTGTTCTCTCTGTTTTTGTATGTTTTAGGCAGTGTTGTTTTTGGAGGTTTTTGTATATGCGTTTTTGTGTTGCATTGCTGTGGGCAGGGGCAATAAGAATTTCATTTCTTTTGTGTACGCAGTACATAATATGAAATGAATAATAATTATTTCCTAATTCCTCCATGTGGCAGTCATCCATGATGAAGACTACAGGTGATGGATGGCTACGTCAGAGGTGCTTCGCATTATTTTTGACACACCACAGCAGCGGTCATTCCCCCTTTCCATGAATACCCTTCCCCATGCTCTCTAGCCTGAGCCGGAGAGGGGACACATTCTACTCTTTTATCTAAAGATAGGAGAGGTCAGGAGCTTTGGAGGCTGTTCGAAAACACCAACAATATGCTGCAGAGAACTGGTGTGTTCTGACAAATACTTACAGTACCGGCTGCAGGAAAACCAAACGAGGCAGAGAAAGCCGGATCAAAGTGAAATAGTTTCAAGTGATGTATTGGAGGTAGAATTCCACGGAGGAGAGCTGTGAGTCAATCCATCACTTTTAAGTGCTGCAGAGAAAGCAGGACTTTTCTGTGGGCAGCCTGACTTGACAGTGGCTTCCAAAGAAAAACACTCACAAATGCATAAAGGGCAGAATCAAGCAGATACCCTACTATAAATATCCAAAAAAGAACAACATATTGGGGCGTCCGGGTAGTTTAGAGATCTAATCCGTTGCCTATCAACATGGGGATCTCTGGTTTGAATCCCCATGTTACCTCCAGCTTGGTTGGGCTTCCCTACAGACACAATTGGCTGTCTGCGGGAGGGGAGCTGGACGTGGGTATGTGTCCTGGTCGCTGCACTAGCGCTTCCTCTGGTCGGTCAGTGTGCCTGTTCAGGGGGGAGGGGGAACTGGGGGAATAGCGTGATCCTCCCACGCGCTAAGTCCCCTTGGTGAAACTCCCCACCATCAGGTGAAAAGAAGCGGCTGGTGACTCCACATGTATGGAGGAGGCATGTGGTAGTCTGCAGCCCCCCCCCCCCCGGACCGGCAGAGGGGGTGGAGCAGCGACCGGGACGGCTCAGAAGAGTGGGGTAATTGGCCAAGTGCAATTGGGGAGAAAAATTGGGGAGAAAAAAAATGACGTCCCCCAAGGATATACTACAGTATGAGGGAATTCAAACTCTGGATCTGAACCCCAAACAGTCCCTCAGTCAGCAGGTCATGTGACTTACTCATCAACTAACACCTTACACTAAGGCTAGTCCCGAATATCCACACAGCCGTTCAGCAGGCTGGTACTGGAAAATATTCAGTATTTGGATGCTTTTATTGTTTGTTTTTTTCCCCTGCACAGCTACACTCACTGGCCACTTTATTAGGTACACCTTGCTAGTACCGGGTTGGACCCCCTTTTGCCTTCAGAACTGCCTTAATCCTTCGTGGCATAGATTCAACAAGGTACTGGAAACATTCCTCAGAGAGTTTGGTCCATATTGACATGATAGCATCACGCAGTTGCTGCAGATTTGTCGGCTGCACATCCATGATGCGAATCTCCCGGTCCACCCCATCCCAAAGGTGCTCTATTGGATTGAGATCTGGTGACTGTGGAGGCCATTTGAGTACAGTGAACTCATTGTCATGTTCAAGAAACCAGTCTGAGATGATTCGAGCTTTATGACATGGCGCGTTATCCTGCTGGAAGTAGCCATCAGAAGATGGGAACACTGTGGTCATAAAGGGATGGACATGGTCAGCAACAATACTCAGGTAGGCTGTGGCATTGACACGATGCTCAATTGGTACTAAGGGGCCCAAAGTGTGCCAAGAAAATATCCCCCACACCATTACACCACCACCACCAGCCTGAACCGTTGATACAAGGCAGGATGGAGCCATGCTTTCTTGTTGTTGACGCCAAATTCTGACCCTACCATTCGAATGTCGCAGCAGAAATCGAGACTCATCAGACCAGGCAACGTTTTTCCTATCTTCTATTGTCCAATTTTGGTGAGCCTGTGCGAATTGTAGCCTCAGTTTCCTGTTCTTAGCTGACAGGAGTGGCACCCGGTGTGGTCTTCTGCTGCTGTAGCCCATCTGCCTCAAGGTTCGACGTGTTGTGCGTTAAGAGATGCTCTTCCGCATACCTCGGTTGTAATGAGTGGTTATTTGAGTTACTGTTGCCTTTCTATCAGCTCGAACCAGTCTGGCCACTCTCCTCTGACCTCTGGCATCAACAAGGCATTTTCGCCCACAGAACTTCCGCTCACTGGATATTTTCTCTTTTTCGGACCATTCTCTGTAAACCCTAGAGATGGTTGTGCGTGAAAATCCCAGTAGATCAGCAGTTTCTGAAATACTCAGACCAGCCCGTCTGGCACCAACAACCATGCCACGTTCAAAGTCACTTAAATCACCTTTCTTCCCCATTCTGATGCTCGGTTTGAACTGCAGCAGATCGTCTTGACCATGTCTACATGCCTAAATGCATTGAGTTGCTGCCATGTGATTGGCTGATTAGAAATTTGCGTTAACGAGCAGTTGGACAGGTGTGCCTAATAAAGTGGCCGGTGAGTGTATGTCAGGAATAAAAATTGAATCTCAACAGCATTTGGACAAACCTAAATATCCTGTAGTGTAGCCTGAGATGACGTCCAAATGAGCCTACATATCCTGTAGGGTAGCTTGAGATGACGTCCAACTGAGCCTACATATCCTGTAGTGGAGCCTGAGATGACGTCCAACTGAGCCTACATATCCTGTAGTGTAGCCTGAGATGATGTCCAACTGAGCCTAAATATCCTGTAGTGTAGCCTGAGATTATGTCCAACTGAGCCTACATATCCTGTAGTGTAGCCTGAGATGACGTCCAACTGAGCCTACATATCCTGTAGTGTAGCCTGAGATGACGTCCAACTGAGCCTACATATCCTGTAGTGTAGCCTGAGATGACGTCCAACTGAGCCTACATATCCTGTAGTGTAGCCTGAGATGACGTCCAACTGAGCCTACATATCCTGTAGTGTAGCCTGAGATGACGTCCAAATGAGCCTACATATCCTGTAGTGTAGCCTGAGATGACGTCCACAAGCCTACATATCCTGTAGTGTAGCCTGAGATGACGTCCACATGAGCCTACATATCCTGTAGTGTAACCTGAGATTACGTCCAAATGAGCCTACATATCCTGTAGTGTAACCTGAGATTACGTCCCAATGAGCCTACATATACTGTACAGGTGCATCTCAAAAAAATTAAAATATTGTGGAAAAGTTCACTATTTTCCATAATTCAATCAAAAAGTGAAACTTTCATTCATTCTAGATTCATTCCACAAAGTGAAATATGTCAGGCCTTTTTTGTTTTAATCTTAATGATTACGGCTTACAGCTCATGAAAATCAAAAATCCAGTATCTCAATATATTAGAACATTACATAAGACCAATCGAAAAAAAAAGAATTTATAATACAGAAATGCCGACCTCCTGAAAACTATGTTCATTTATGCACTCGATACTTGGTCGGGGCTCCTTTTGCATGAATTACTGCATCAATGCGGTGTGGCATGGAGGCAATCAGCCTGTGGCACTGCTGAGGTGTTATGGAAGCCCAGGTTGCTTTGATAGCGGCCTTCAGCTCGTCTGCATTGTTAGGTCTGGTGTCTCTCATCTTCCTCTTGACAATACCCCATAGATTCTCCATGGGGTTCAGGTCAGGTGAGTTGGCTGGCCAATCAAGCACAGTAATACCATGGTAGTTTTGGCACTGTGGGCAGGTGCCAAGTCCTGCTGGAGAATGAAATCAGCATCTCCATAAAGCTTGTCAGCAGACGGAAGCATGACGTGCTCTAAAATCTCCTGGTAGACGGCTGCATTGACTCTGAGCTTGATGAAACACAGTGGACCAACACCAGCAGATGACATGGCACCCCAAATCATCACTGACTGTGGAAACTTCACACTGGACTTCAAGCAACTTGGATTCTGTGCCTCTCCACTCTTCCTCCAGACTCTGGGACCTTGATTTCCAAATGAAATGCAACATTTACTTTCATCTGAAAAGAGGACTTTGTACCACTGACCAATGGTCCAGTTCTTTTTCTCCTTAGCCCAGGTAAGATGCGTCTGACATTGTCTCTGGTTCAGGAGTGGCTTGACACTAGGAATGCGACACGTCTGTGCGCGATGGCTCTTGATACACTGACTCCAGCCTCAGTCCACTCCTTGTGAAGCTCCCCCAAGTTCTTGAATCGGCCTTGCTTGACAATCCTCTCAAGGCTGCAGTCATCCCTGTTGCTTGTGCACCTTTTCCTACCACACTTTTCCCTTCCAGTCAACTTTCCATGGATATGCTTTGATACAGCACTCTGCGAACAGCCAGCGCTTTCAGCAATGACCTTCTGTGGCTTATGGGGTATTGTCAAGAGGAAGATGAGAGACACTAGACCCAACAATGAAGACGAGCTGAAGGCCGCTATCAAAGCAACCTGGGCTTCCATAACACCTCAACAGTGCCACAGGCTGATTGCCTCCATGCCACACCACACTGATGCAGTAATTCGTGCAAAAGGAGCCCCGACCAAGTATTGAGTGCATAAATGAACATACTTTTCAGAAGGTCGACGTTTCTGTATTATACATCCTTTTTTTTTAATTGGTCTTATGTTATATTCTAACATTTTGAGATACTGGATTTTTGATTTTCATGAGCTGTAAGCTGTAATCATCAAGATTAAAAAAAAAAGGCTTGACATATTTCACTTTATGTGCAATAAATCTAGAATATATGAAAGTTTCACTTTTTGAATTAAATTATGGAAAATAATAAACTTTTCCACAATATTCTAATTTTTTGAGATGAACCTGTAGTGTAGCCTGAGATGACGTCCAAATGAGCAGAGTCCTTCTTAAAACACCCTTCATTTCAATGGAAAAAGACAGCAGAGCACTTAAACTCAGACAACGTGACTCTCAGCCCACACAGTGGTGGAGATTGTTAATGCACATCCGAAGGGAGTGAAGGGAGTCCTGGCGGGGAGTGAAATTTCAGCACGTGTTCTGGAGACTGACTAATTGATGAATGCAGCTGCTGGGGTTGCATTCATTATCTGTCCCCTGTCTCAGGCCTTGGATTTGTTTTTACTGTGTAGTCAATTTAGGATGAGTACTTGGATATTCACTGGGAAAATGAGCAGAATATCCGAAGCTTGAATAATAAAGGTATTTGGGACAGCCCTACTGAACACTGAGCACTTTCAGACCAGCACTCCTTTACAACCTCACATTATAGAAAACCAAACGACCGGGATGTCACTCCTACCTAAAATGACCATGGGCGGTCAAAATGACCGCCGGTTTTTAAACTCTATATCCTGTCAAGATCAATACCCAGTTTGAGATATTAATGCATTACATATGTTAGTATGTTTGTTATGAAACTAACTGACACCAAAATTAACATTTTAACAACTTTAATACTATTTTTCAAACAATTTAAACTGGCCGCTGTCCAACGCCTGTAAATACTGCAGTGCCTCGGTGGTAATGATGGTGCGTCTGTAACCGCGTCTGTAACCAGACATGTTGGACATAATCACACATCAAGTTTAGACTATTTCTCTGCACTGGAGGACGCTAGTGTGTTTCTAGGACACAGCAACGAACTTCACGAAGGAAATGACGCCACCAACACACGTCATAAATAGTCACATAACGCGCACAATGACGCGTATATCACGAGCGGTCCCCCCCCCCTCATGGTCCTTTTAGGAAGATCTTACAACTTTTTTTGTGCAATTGATCTAAAACTGATTTTAATGCAAATATGTGCAATTTTAGGGGCATCCAGGGAGCGGCAGGTCTGTATCTTTTTCTTTTTTTTTTACACAACGTTATTAAACTTTGAAAGTCGTTCTGGTGTTAAATGAACTGAAAAAGTCTGGAACGTCGGGAAAATCAAACCAAGATGCAAAACAAACTCAGCTGTTCTCCGGCCCCAAACAAAAAAGACCAACTGGCAGAGTACCTCCTCTGTCAGAGACACAAAGCAGAGAAACATCCTGAACCAGAACATAGTCAGTGACCACAGTCTAGCCAGTGAAACATACAGACAGAGGAAAAGCTGCCCCCCATACAGCAGTGCCTGTGTGCTCTCATAGTGAGACGGGGCAGATGGACACAGAGTTGCACTTTAACTTACAATAAAAAAGAAAAACGCACAAACAGCAGACAAAACAACCTGAACAAGTAACATCAGTCATGTCGACATCTGACACGTTTGTCGAGCACAAGCTCGCAGTGGTCTTGAGCGAGGACGCCAGCGCCTGTCGCTGCAGGTTTGTAACTGAAAGCCACAACCAGAGGGAGAGAGGGTGAGACAGCTCCACATTAAAACCTAAATCCGGGTAGCAGAGCGGTCTATTCTGTTGCCCACCAACATGGGGATCGCCGGTTTGAATCCCCGTGTTGCCTCCGGCTTGGTCGGGCGTGCCTACAGACACAATTGGCTGTGTCTGCGGGAGGGAAGCTGGATGTGGGTATGTGTCCTGCTCCCTGCACTAGCGCCTCCTCTGGTCGGTCGGGGCGTCTGTTTGGGGGGAGGGGGAACTGGGGGGAATAGCGTGATCGTCCCACGCGTTACGTCCCCCTGGTGAAACTCCTCACTGTCAGGTGAAAAGAAGTGGCTGGCGACTCCACATGTATCAAAGGAGGCATGTGGTAGTCTGCAGCCCTCCCCGGACCGGCAGAGGGGGTGGAGCAGCGACCGGGATGGCTCGGAAGAGTGGGGTGATTGGCCGGATACAATTGGGGAGAGAGAAAAAAAAAGGGGGCGGGGGCAAAAAAAAAGGGGGGCGCAAAAAAAACAACTCTATAACAACTTCAGCATTTTGTACCTATATTTTTTCATCACACACACACAAAAAACAAAACAGACACACTGAACTTCAAACCACCTTTTCTAGAATTTCTGATCTATGTTAATATTACTGTCAGTGTTATTATTACTATTATTATTACTACCACTGCTGTTATTATCTGTTTATTGCCGTTTTAATTTCAGCAGCTAGTCTTTCCGTCAGTGTTTGGTAGTCACTGGGAGAGGCTCCAGCATCCCCGCCACCCTGGCAGCAGGATAAGCGGTTTGGGTCATGGATGGATGGATGGATGTTCATGTACTGTAACACTTGTGTGGACTGTGCTTTGGCAAAACAAATGCAACTTTTTGCCGTGCCAATAAAGCAAATTGGATTGAAGCTGCACTAAATTGCGACAATGCACACACTCACTCACCCCACGCCCCAGCTAACTGCCCCCGGCTGGCAGCCTAATTGTCAATTTGGAAACGCTGACCTGCACATTCATCACACACTGCTGTAACATGGAGTCTCCCGAAAAGTCCCTCTTCGCTGGCCACGATTCCCACGACTTCCCCGTCCCCCAAACAAGACTCCATCAGTATTACATCACTGCCCAGGTGTCTTTAACTTGACCTCTGACCTTCAAGGCCGACTACTGGTTGGACAGAGAGACTGGAGAGTTTGTGGGTGGTTTATAAAACGGTTATACAACTTTTTTTTAACATACATTTTTGAGCTGAAAAAAATGTCAGTACGGCTCTGGAGTGATAAAACTGGTTGCCCTGGTGATAAAAAAAAAAAACAGGACCGCTTCCTGCAGCCGCTATGAGGGAGAAAATATGCCTTTTCTTACTTTCAGGGGACAACGCACATTACGATCAACCCCTTGATGTGGGGGCATCAGAGATGGTGACACCCAGGTGACACATGTGAGGTGCGGTGCTAAACACCGATAAAATATGAGGCGAGTAGAACGGCAACACAGCTGTTAGCAACCAAACTCCCTGGGTAGACCTGTGGGAAGCCGGGACGAGATGTTCCTCTACAACACTGACACCTTCAGTCTAACCCAAACCTCCATCACTGTCCTCTACATCTACACCCCTTTAGATCCTGTATACATGGACACCACCATCACCGTCCTCTACATCTACACCCCTTTAGATCCTTTATACATGGACACCTCCATCAATGTCCTCTGCATCTACACCCCTTTAGATCCTTCATACGTGGACACCACCATCACTGTCCTCTACAGCTACACCCCTTTATATCCTTTATACATGGACACCTCCATCATTGTCCTCTGCATCTACACCCCTTTATACATGGACACCTCCACTACATCTACATCCCTTTATAACCTTTATACATGGACACCTCCACCACTGTCCTCTACAGCTACACCCTTTTATATCCTTTATACATGGACACCTCCATCACTGTCCTCTACATCTACACCCCTTGAGATCTTTCATACATGGACACCTCCATCACTGTCCTCTACATCTACACCCCTTTAGATCCTTCATACATGGACTCTTCCGTCACTGTCCTCTACATCTACACCTTTTTATATCCTTTATACATGGACACCTCCATCACTGTCCTCTACATCTACACCCCTTTATACATGGACACCTCCATCACTGTCCTCTATATCTAAACCCCTTTATATCCTGTATACATGAACACCTCCATCACTGTCCTCTACATCTACACCCCTTTATATCCTTTACTACACCCCCTTTTTAAGCTGAAAAACAAGTGCTTGCATACTTTCAGCATTCAGTGTAAATGCTCAAGTCTTATATTGTGAATTGTGGATGTACAAGTCTCATTTCCTCAGTACACCACTGAAGCAACATGCAAGACTGACATGACCCTTCACTCACCAGTAACCCAAGAGTACAAAAGCATTAAAGAGAAAATGCTTGTGAAAAAAATTATTGTGATGCTAAACTGAAGAAAACAAGCAAGCATGCGAGACTCCCCCTGTGTGGGATAAATTAGAGATGGTACTACAAAATACATGCTACACTGGATGCTTGAGATAGAGTACTGCTGACTTAAAGCCGCAAAGAATCCTGCAGTCTCTCTCATAACAAGATGAGTCAGACCTCTGACATGTCTGCTGAAGAAACAGGTTGGCTGAGTCCAAATGTCCGGATTTCACCCAATTGCAGACTCACAGACTTTGCGGGTCCGTTCCCGTGAAGACTGCGAGTGCTGAGGGCTGTCCAAATCCACAATTCATCCAATCAACAAAGAATCGGGAACACTTTATTGGTCATTTTATTTCATGTACATGAAATGAAATACCGTTTCCCCAAGCCCACAGGAGTGCAACACAAAGAAAAAACACATGCAAAAACTACTAGAACACATATATCCAAATTAAAACAAATCACAGTCCAAGGGAACGAAAGCTAGGCAGGATGACTGTTCAAACTGCTGGTCTGCATGGGCTAGCAGTTAGCTTAGCCTGCCCTGCCTTCGCATCCTGTCAGACCGCCCTCGGTGTTTCCTTTTCAGGCGCAGCTCCAGGCAGGGGCCGTGTTCTTAGGGCCCACCGGACACAGCAGACCAAGCTCTCCCAGCCGATCCAGCGTGATCCAGTGCCAGCTCTCCCAGCCAGACACCCTTGACACACCTCCCCGCACTCCATATGATGACATCAAAAACACCACAGTCAATGCCAGGTGAGGCCGCCGCCAAACCACCCTTGGTGTTATTGGAACTGCCAGTCTGCGTGGGCTAGCAGTTAGCTTAGCCTGCCCCACTTCCGTGTCCTGTTAGACTGCCCTCGGGTGCAGCTCCGGGCAAGGCCGTGGTACCGGGGCCAACAGGACGCAGCAGACCAAGCTCTCCTATCCGATCCAGCACCAGCTCTCTCACTAAAAACACAGTCAAGGCCGGGCGAGGCTGCTGCCAGACCGCCCTCGGTGTAATCAGAACTGCTGGTCTGCATGGGCTAGCAGTTAGCTTAGCCTGCCCCGCTTCCGCGTCCTGTCAGACTGCTCTCGGTGTTTCCTCTTCAGGCACAGCTCTAGGCAGGGCTGTGGTCCCTGCGCCCACAGGATGCAGCAGACCAAGCTCTCCCAGCCATCAAATGAAGACAAACTTAGACGCAGACGTGGACAAAGACACTGCATGGACAGTACTGGGTGAGGCCGCTGCAAATGTGAATTCGCGTCACCATCTTTCCAAACTGGAAGCAGGAAGGGGCCTCAAGTGGACTTTCTGCAGACTTCCAGAGTCCACTTGGGGTGCAGACTTCACCGGACTTAACTGATTTAATTACCCACAAAGTAACACCAGCTCCACCTTGATAAACACTGTTAACACTGTTTACTGTTACATTGCTTTTCGTTGGCTTCGTTCTCCTCACTACATGTTGTAGTTATTTGTATGTATTTGCCTTGTGTGTTCTATGGAGTGTTTGTGTGTTTAAATGTTGACGCTGCTACACAACAATTGCCCCTCTGGGGACAAATAAAACCTTCTTGACTTGTCTTGACATGACAATTCCATGTAATACGGACATGATGTTGTGACAATTGTCGACTAAAAAAGCAAAACAAACTTATTATGTTTGTGAAAAACAATAAAAACAAATACTGTATCGAAACTTTGAGTCACGTAGGCCAGAAATAATATTCAAGCACATCATGATACAGAAATATGTAGATGCATAGGCTATAGAGGTAATCAAAATGTATTTTATTGTTGCAGCCTACCCTATAAAAGCCGTGCATGACTTTGCAGCACATATTTCATAATGCTTATCACAAGAACATTAAATATCCATTTCGGTAGAATTACATCTTGTTCTGTTGTGGAATATTGTGGATTCTTCCCAGAAAAATTCTCAATGAAATGAAGCTACATGGTCTTGTGTTGAGTGAGCAAGCCAAAAAGAAATGGGAGAACCTAAGGAGATACAGGCTAAAACAACCCTTGGCCTCTGGTATTGTGTACAACAATCACATGGGCGAGTGCTGCAGCGATCACCGTGTACATAATTGTCGTCTGTCAAACATTTCCACAGCAGTGAGTGAAACAGACTCAAGGCTGTGCAGTCTTGCACCCTCGCAGACTTGACGTGATGACAGTGAACACGTCACAGTGCGTACAACTGAAGTCCGCAAGTCCAGAGGGTGGACATTCGGACTCAGCCTCTGACTGCAGCGATTGGGCTCATGCAGTAATGAGGAACAGCAGAGCAAGGTTCAGCTGGCTGGCTTGAAGACATTAACACCAGAATAATGACAGCCTTAATCGGCTCCTGAAAAGAGTAAACTCTTGATCCAAAAATTAATTTTGATGATGATAATCTGCAAGAATGTAAAAACACCTTAAGAAAAAATCTAAAATGATCGAAAAGCATTGAAATGTTGAAGCATTAAACAGAATCCCGTCTTTATTAGTAATTTATTTATTTTTTCCTTTTTGAAATGTTCCCCTTTTTCTCCCCAATTGTACCCGGCCAATTACCCCACTCTTCCGAGCCGTCCCGGCCGCTGCTCCACCCCCTCTGCCGATCCAGGGAGGGCTGCAGACTACAAATGTTCCCCTTTTTCTCCCCAGTTGTGCCCGGCCAGTTACCCCACTCTTCCGAGCCATCCCGGCCGCTGCTCCACCCCCTCTGCCGATCCAGGGAGGGCTGCAGACTACCACATGCCTTCTCCGATACATGTGGAGTCACCAGCCGCTTCTTTTCACTTCACAGTGAGGAGTTTCACCAGGGGGACGTAGCGCATGGGAGGATCACACTATCCCCCCCAGCCCCCCCCCCCCGAACAGGCGCCCCGACCAACCAGAGGAGGCGCTAGTGTAGCGACCAGAACACACACACACACATACACACATCCGGCTTCCCACTTGCAGACACAGCCAATTATGTCTGTAGGGATGCCCGACCAAGCCGGAGGTAACATGGGGATTCAAACCAGTGATCCCCATGTTTGTGATATTGGGCTATGCAAATAAAATTGACTTGACTTGGTAGGCAACGGAATAGACCGCTACGCCATGCGGACGCCCCAGATGGTGTCATCATTAGTGGGGTAATAATGAAATACATAGTAGAAGAACAGACATCAATATATAGAATAAGGTACATCTCTTGTGGAATGTCAGAAGACTGAGCAATATGTCGACTGCTGACCAGCAAATTCTAGAAAAATTCAAACTTCCACTGAAATAGCAGTAGAATCATTAACAAAGGTTGGACATCCTTAATGTAGAAGTAGCTAGCCTATTTATGCAACAGGGCTGCACAAAACTGATCATTTGCCTTAGGCTAATGCCCAAGTCCCTGTCCATGTAGTCCCAATAGTCTCTATTCAGCTTGCCTTACTAACTGTCAAGAACAGAAACATCTGCCTGGATCCATCACCCCAATAAAAAACCCATTATCTGCCCTCCTGCTCATCCTCCTCCTCAGCCCTCCAAATGAGAGGGATGGTTTTCATTACACACAGAATTCCACTGGGCTTCATCACATAGCTCTCACATTACCGAGAAACAACCACACTTATTCAAATGTAATTAGTTTGTGGTTCCTTGAGGCAGCATGTGTGAGAAAAAAAAAGATCTCCGTCCTTCGTCTTCACTTCTCTGCTCGATGACCAAACTTCCCGTCATACATCTCACTTCTCCAAATCCCCGTCTGGGATGTGATGCATAGTTTCATCAGGAGCTTCTCTGAATATGCCCTGAGTCAAAAGTAGGGGTGGGACGACACTGGATTGAATTCCGAATCGTTCGATACGGCCTTCGCGGTTCGAGACGCTCCCCATCTCATGAGATCGTGTGTTATTAACACTACAATGACCAGGATTTCACTCCTGCCTAACCACCGCTCGTTTTAAACTATATTCTGTCAAGATAAATACCCACTTGAGATGTTAATGCATTACACATGTTATTAGGAAATGACTGACACTAGAATTTACACTTTAATAACTTTAATACTGTAACGAATTCAGGGGGCAGCCGGGAACCGCCGCAGCCAGGACGCAAACCCGGGTCTCCAGCACCACGGGTGACTACATTAAGCAGTTGACTAAAGGGTCCGACCCGTTAGCCAACGGGCTACCGAATTTACACATCCATGATCGTTACAATACTGTTTTTCAAACAATTTAAAATGGCCGCCGACCAATGCCTGTACATACTGCAGCGCCTTGGTGGTAGTCATGGTGCATCTGAAATGGCGTCTGTACCCAGACATGTCGGAAGTAATACCTGAAAAACAAAACTTAAAAAACAAAACATACTGCTAATCTAACAAACATAACAAGGCCTATAAAACGAGAAAGGCAAAAAAAGAACACGTCATTAAACTTTGAAAAACGGTCCAAATGACCACCTTGGTCGTTCTAGTAGTTTTTAAAGTTTTCAAGTAAAGCAACAACACAACAAGAAAAGATGGTACAAAATGTTGTTCGAACTTTTGCACGTGCATTACGTTTGACTAGGTGCCTTGGTAATACCAAAATGTTAGGCCTGATCCTTAAAATAAATGAAAAGTGTAGAACTGCAGTGGTGTTTTGACTCTTGCTTACCAAGACATCCACCGTGTCGTACTGAATCGAAATTGTGAGCCCTGAATCGTGAGACGTATCGAACCGTGAGATTTGTGACTCGTCCCACCACCCCTACTAAAAACATGGTGAGGCAGCTGAAGGTGGCAGAAAAACTCACACATGAGCGTGCGCACACATGCACACGCAGCAGCCTAATCTCTTGTAGACCTGAAGTAAGAGCTGAGGAGGTGTGATGGGTTGGTAAACAAACGGGCGGTGGCTGTGAGGTGGGAGCAGACAGAACCCCTCGCTGTGTTGCTGGGGATTAGAAGAGATTTAACCGCACCAGAGAGCAAAGCAGTACATCACAGGGAGCAAGTTGGGGGAAGCCCCTGAACATACGGCTGCTCTGCTGTACAGCAGCTCAGACTAAACAGGTAAATCACCTACTGACTGCAGGCGGAGGGGGGGGGGGAGCCAGCTGGGTGTTTCTGTTGGAGGCAGTATCATCTTTCACACATCAAAAGGCACTTACAAGTCCAAATATGCAAGAATGTGTTCACGGAGGGGAGGAATTGAGCAGGCATGAGGCCTGTCTGGAAGTATCGTCAACACATCAGCCCTACAATTCAATGTCTGCATTAGAGGTCAATATTTTTGAACATAAGGGGAAAAAAAACGAATTTCTGATAAAGTGTTATTTCTTGTGGGGTATCCGGGTAGCACAGCGGTCTATTCCATTGCCTACTAACACGGGGATCGTCGGGTCGAATCCCCGTTACCTCCGGCTTGGTCCGGTGTGTGTGTGTGTGTGTGTGTGTGTGTGTGTGTGTGTGTTCTGGTCGCTGCACCAGCGCCTCCTCTGGTCGGTCAGGGCGCCTGTTCAGGGGGGAGGGGGAACCGGGGGAATAGCGTGATCCTCCCACGCGCTACGTTCCACTGGTGAAACTCCTCACTGTCAGGTGAAAAGAAGCGGCTGGCGACTCCACATGTATCGGAGGAGGCACGTAGTAGTCTGCAGCCCCCCCCCCCCCCGATTAACAGTGGGGGCGGAGCAGTGATTGAGACGGGTCGGAAGAGTGGGGTATGTCCAAGCAAAATGGGGGGGGGGGGGGGATAAAAAAAGTTATTTGTCGTAAAAGCATCTTTGTTGTAGTGTGAATACCACCCTTTGACTGTTTTGATGTTTGCATGCTGAGAGCAGCAACAAACGGGATTCTTGCACACAGGCTCGATGCAGGATCAGCCATTAAAATCTAAACCTTCACCTTTATCGTGCCCTATTTAATTAACACCAGCTTACAGTCTCATCGTGTGCTGTGGCCAAGTCTCCCAGGTGGTTTAAAGCAGTGTGGTCGACTGACTCACAGTAGTTACAGGCAGCTAAATACCCTGGCACATGAGGGAAGCCAGCCAGCCAAAAACCTGATGGCCCACGCCGGAGCCATCTGCCTGACACCTTGGACAAGTATGCTGGTCGAATTTAACAACACTGGTCTGAACAAGCCTTTGTAAACACAGCTTCCAGACTAGTTTCCATGCATTCTTACCTACAGCCTCTTTAGAGCGCTGACGAATCTGACCGGGGATGTTCACCGTGTGGGTAGATTTTAGGCCCAACCCATAATAATAACAATAATAATGTTTATGATAATAATAATCAGTGAGTGGACAGTTGTGTGCTGGCTGTCATAATGTCATAAGAAGACATCAGTCTTACGGGGGAGTGAAAGAAGTGAGCTACTGGCGTAAGGCAGAGCAGCTCAAGTGAATGCTGATAAGAGTGGCATGTTTTATCACTCGCTCCATCACCACAGGAAGCTCTTTGTTTGGAGCTGCATGCAGCAAGCACACCCATCCCCATCCCCAACGCCAGGAGCCAAACTCTTCCCAGGCTGTTTACTACTTCCATACAGGCCGATGCCCGGCACTGGCACTTGAAAAGAGCTGAATGAGGTCCACTGTCATCGAGAGGCAAAGCAAAGGTCAGACAGTACCAGCACCGGGCACGGCCGGTAAATCAATTTAGATGGCTCTTAGCCAACACAATTACACATTTTTGGTAATCTTGCACACTTGAAAGGTTCAGTCATTCCAGAACTCATTAGACCAGTGATCAACAGATGAGTTCTCAGAACATTCAGAACCTGAAGCGGTCTCGCCAACACCCAATAAGATTAGTGAGACATGGCCTGGAGAATACCTTCGTACATCAGACCATGCAGTAATCAGCTATGCAAAACACCAGCCCCCACCAAGAAAGCAAGCAATCCTAAGCACAACTCACAGTTTACCAGTGATAGCAGTTTTTAATCATTTACATTAACAGCACTATGTTGTGGTGATGTAATGTTTAAAACCACTGAGCCGCAGAAGGGACAAGGTCGTACGTTGTCACCATCCACAGCTGCTGAGTCACGTAACCCTGCTACCAAACACTACACAGAAGCACAGAAACAGAAATACTATGTTTACACTCCCTCCTCAGTTCATTCTGCACACACACACACACACACACACACACACACACACACACACGCACAGGGTTTCCCTCCAAAGCATAACTGTACATAGCACCCACATCCTCATGATAATAAAATCAAAATCAAAATCACAAATCGTCTCAGCCTTTCAGTTGGTAGCAATAGCTTTTATAAGATCATTTCATTTAATCTAATCATTTCATAAATAAATAAATATTTATATGTATAATAAATTATTATATTATAATTATATTATTATACATTTACATATAATATACTGCATATAATTTATATATTATACATTAAATATAAATTCATAAAGTAAATATAAAATTTATTAAATTAAATATTGTGTATTATACAGTACATAATATATCATATATATATAATTATATTATATTATAATTATTACTTCTATTAAGATTTATAATATATATTTATTTAAATAAATAAATGATCTAATAATTTCAGCTACTCTGTATTAATTCGGGCAGGAGCAGAGGAGACCCACACACTCATTCTCTTCCAGTATGAGTCAATAAAATGATCTGGTTTCTATTCCCCACTTGATCCATACATGCTTACACCTCAACACTGTCTGCATCATACAACCACATCTGGCTAATCGTCACTACCCATCTCGTTTCTTTCCTACATACAGTGTGACACCCCAGCCTGCCTAGTCAGCAGGGTGATGGTGTGGTCCACTGAGGGCTCGGAGGGAAGGGCATCACGCTCTCAGACTGAGAACCCACACCAATACTGAGAGTCCAGTTTATTCCCACAGCCGGCCTTTAAATGACTTATGAAGGCCTGAGGAGCGTAAAGGGTGGGAGTCAGTTGTAAACCATTGGGACCCCCACCCTTGATACACCTCATTGCCAGCAATTGCAAAAAGATGTATCTTTGTTACTTTTATTTTGATTCAAAGTTTTCATGCCACCTACAAAACCACTAAAGCCATATAAGTGGCTTGTCCTCTACATAGAAATTTGCATCTGATAAAATGTTGTAGAGCCCTTATCGGGGGATAAATAAAAGCAACAGGGAGCTCCTTTCAGGGTCGTATCTTCCATTAATGGAGTCATGCTCTTCCCTTAATCTCTCTGAGCCAGCAGAGCAGAAGTTCAGCCTCAGGTCAGGTGCAATTTGTTAGCTGTGGTCCATAAACTGAGCAGAGTCTGCTGCTGCTGCTGCCTGGGAATATTAGCTGTAAAGGATGAGGCTTAGTGACGCTCCAGGCAAAGTGTCAAGCAGAGCTCAAGACACGTCTCACGAGCCTTTCCTCCACATTAAGAGAAAGCCGACCCTAGTTGCAGTTAAATCACTCCCCTCCTCCAGTGACATCCTTCAACAGAATTTGTCCCCTTTGCTGTTATGAACTTGGACATCCCAGCTTTAGAAAACATGAGCACTGAACGCCCACATAGTCAGCAAACACAGAAACAACCCTCTAAAACCATCACTAATCAGACAAAACCTGGACTGGACTGAAATGGACTTTGTGGAAGCTGTGGGTGTTGTGTCTGACATTCAAATTTCTTTCATTTGACTTAAGCACCAACAGGTATAAGGTAGACCGTGTGTCCCTTTACTGTTGTTTAGTTCCTTTGTCCCTCAAATGAGGAAACTATAGGACTTGGCTTTTAATGAAATGATCTGGAGCAGTGGTTCTCAACTGGGTCCTCAGGTACCACAGGTCTTGCTAGTTTTCTATTCTGCCAGTTAGTTAACCAGTGCCTTCAGGATTTTGCGATGTCGCAATCGCAACAGTTAACGTAAATTCAGCCCATCCCAGTGAATTCTGCGCGACCTTGCAGTTTTGTCCAATCACCGCAACCTTTCCGCAAATTTGACCAATCGTCGTAGTTTCCCGTGAGTTTCAGCAATCATAGCAATCCCCGGCACAACCCATTGAGCCATATGTCACCAAACTCGTTTCCTTGTTTCTGGTTGTGAAGGTGCAGACATGTGGGCCACGAACATCTCACATTTACCAACTAAATTACTGCCAAAGACCGTGCAGGCAATTCCCTGACGTTCTGCACGAAAGCGGGGGTAAACTGCACCACATGCAACGTTGTGGTGGAACACAAACGAAAGTCATCGATTGACAAGCACTTTCTACCGCAAAACACACCCGGAGAATGGCTGAAACGCGTGGACAACAGACAAGACAAACCGTGACAGAGTCCGTTGCGTCCAGATCTACTGCAAGCGTGGAAAGAATCAAGGCGAGTTAGATTCAGTGTGCATGGTTAGCGGTGAGGTTATGTGCCCTTTAACTTTTAAGCCTGTTTGCTGCTTTGTGGAAGACCCCCAAGGTGTACTTCTTCATCTACAAATAAAGCATATTTTGTTAAAATTTGTGTACACTGAGCCTTTTTTGGTAAGGTTACTTATAACACTCAGAGAAGTGCGGTTTTATTCACACTGGAACAAGTTGCCTTCGACTTTTAATGGATTTTACAAAAAAAAAAATTGCAACTATTATTGCAATTATCACTTTCTCCCACAATTTCACCGCAAAAAAACAAAAACAAAACGGCTAAAAACATCGCAAGATGCATTGATATTTTTTAGAAAAGCTGCTGCGAAATCAAGCATTTTAGGCTGCAACAACCCCAAAAAAGCCCGCAAAATCCTGGAGGGACTGGTTACGTATATTCACCATTGTTCCAGGTCTAAAACCTCCCTGACTGGAGGCTGGAACAACTGGAGAATGTGGCGAAATACCCGGCAGAATAAAAAACCATCAGTACTGAAGGTACTAGGAACTGGATTGAAAACCACTCATCTAGATGTATAGGCTATAGCTGCAAGAGCAACCTTATAGTTATGGTATGCAGACAGTATATGAAAGTGAGCGACTATTCTAATACAAGACAGACGTGACCACCAACATCATTCAAATGTAGTCTGAAGTTACAGTACTGTATCCGTTGGCAACCATTCTGCTTGTTAAAGGAGATGAACCGGTTTTATTGTCTCACACATGGGTGGCACCAGCTACCAGAAACCGCCTCACAAAACAAGATGTCATACAATAACTATTTTATTGACTTGTGTCATGCTGCAAGACTTGGAGAAGCAAAGAGGGCACACCTGAGTGACAGCGCCCCCAGGCACCAACAGCTCATCTGATCAGTATCATAGTGAAGGTAACTAAGTGTAGCCAAATTACACAGATAAGCTCATAACCATTGTGCATCCGGGCAAACAATGGGTAAGATTTAGCAGGGGAAAATAAATCTTAGGGATCAGTTGTCAGTTCCAGTGTTTCCCAACTCAGGTACCCCCTGCCCTGCAGACTTTCACTGCAACCCTGCACAGGCAGTTCTGCTTGTAGTTTCTCAATCAATTAGTACTTCATCATGCTCGATCTGGCACGCCTGGCAGAAGTAAGTGTTACAATAGGATTGGCTGAGTAAGTACAAGCAGGCCTACTAATGTAGATTTACAAAGAAAATCTGCAGGGCAGGGGGTCTTTGAGGACTGGGTTGGGAAACCCTGCTCTATTCCACCCCACCTGCTACGCTGAAAGAGGTCGTCGTTTCTCCTATTTAGATGAAAAAAAAGCCATTTCCTGACAAGAGGAAGACATTACTGATCGTGTAGAAATACACTAAAAAAGGAGGCTAAAAATGTGTTTGGGAGAGTGCTGGAGCAAGTGAAGCCTTTTACCTGTACAGTCTTTTTGATTCTGTGGGAGGGACCAGGGTATTCAGGGGAGTACAAGTCAGTCAGGAAGAGAGAGTTGATCAGCGTCGACTTCCCAAGCCCAGATTCCCCTGAAATATGAGGGAGAGAGAGAGGGAGAGAGAGAGGGAGAGAGAGAGAGAGAGAGAGAGAGAGAGAGAGAGAGAGAGAGAGAGAGAGAGAGAGAGAGAGAGAGAGAGAGAGAGAGAGAGAGAGAGAGAGAGAGAGAGAGAGAGAGAGAGAGAGAGAAAAGATAGAAGGGGGGAGAGAAAAGGGCATTCATTTCAAAGGATGCATTTTAGATCAGTTTTCTCAACTCCATTTCCACACTTAACGGCACGTCGACACGGCAGTCTGCAGACCTGTGTCAGACCTGTATCAGATCTGTGTCAGACCTGTATCAGATCAGATACCAAACTACTCCTTCGCCATTTAGAATTCTCTGCATGTTTCAAGTTCCAAACTTTGCTATCAGGAAGTTCTTCCCCTTGACATCCTTTTTTTTAAACAGACAAGCTTTGACATGAGCGGAAGAGAGAGACAGCGATGATGAAATTTCTGTCCTAAATTCTTTTCCTGTCTGCTTTTCAGGAATCGAATTGGAGGTCAGCAGGAAGGAAAGGAAGACTCTGGACTAACGCTGTTATCATTATCTTTTCACTTAACAAAGGAGCACGAGCAAACAATGACGGCACATGTGCTGGTCATCTCTCGGGCACTGTACTCTAGATTTTTCCAGCACATCATTGTGTGGGACACCAGAACTGATGGGGTGTCGGTGCGGATCATCACAATTTGAATTTAACAAGAGACAGAGCTTCAGACTGCCAGAATAGGTTAAGCTCTAACGTCTTTTCTTTTCTATGAGACAGTCCACTGCTCATGGCTACGCCTGTAGCCCTTACTTGTACCCAAATCCAGGGATGAGGCACTTTGGACCGGCCTCTGACGCTCGCTGTTGGAATCGGGAACACTTTATTTGTCATTTCACTTCATGCACTTGTTGCGCACATGAAATGAAACGAAATGCTATTTCCCCCAGCCCACAGCAGTACAACACAAACACAGAAACATCAAGAACTACATCCAAAAACTACGAGAACACACATATCCAAACTAACACACATATCCACACTAAACAAAAAACAAAAAATCACTGTCCAAGGGAACGAATGCCAGGCAGGATGACTGTCGGAACTGCATGGGCTAGCAGTTAGCTTAGCCTGCCCCACTTCCACGTTTTGTCAGACCGCCCTTGGCATTTCCTGCTCGGGCGCAGCTCCAGGCAGGGGCCGTGGTCCCCAGGCCCACTGGATGCAGCAAACCAAGCTCTCCCAGCCAGACACCCTCGACACATCTACCCCCAACTCCTCATGATGACACTAAAACACCACAGTCAACGCCAGGTGAGGCCGTCGCCAGACCGTCCTTGGTGTTATCGGAACTGCCGGTCTGCATGGGCTAGCAGTTAGCTTAGCCTGCCCCGCTCTCCCAGCCAATCCCGCACCAGCTCTCCCAGCCATCGAACGAAGACAAAACTTAGACGCAGATGTGGACAAAGACATGGACGGTACTGGGTGAGGCCGCCACAAATGTGAATTCATGCCGCCATTTTCCGACACCGGCACTGGGTGAGGCCACTGCAAACGCGAATTCGCGCAGCCATCTTCCCACATCAGAAGCGACTGTTGGTTGCTGATGTTCGCCAGCAGCGATCTGACAACATCAACAGTGTGCCTGGCAAGGTCAGGGAGCAAGGCCTAATGACATGAGGACCCTCCGAACAAAGTCAGACGTGTATGAGAAGAGGCTGGCACTCGCCTGGCATATTATGGGGACACTTAGTCGCCCCTGACCTTTATAAGTGGCTCTGTCCAACATCGTCATATGAGCGTGAGCGAGTGAGCAAGCGAGAGAGAGACAGAGACAGAGAGAGAGAGAGAGATGGAGGAGGAGGGAGATGAGAAGGAGAGGAAGAGTCAGAAGGATGAGCCCGGGTAAGAAAATATCATTCGCTCGGCTCACTTCATCAAAATCTTTTTTTTTTCCCCCACAAAGCCAGAGCCACAGTGATCTTGCAATTCTGACAAAAATGCTTCAGTGGTCATATGAAGAAATATGTGCGCCCTCATATTTTTCCATGGCCGAACGGGTATGGAGCGCCTTCACTGAAGGCTAGCAAATAATGGGATCGTGGTCTTGTGCAAACAGTGAATGAAATATATGCATCTTAGAAACGTCCGCTTGAATTAGGGAAACAAAAAGCTGAAAAGATTTGCATGTGTAAACACACAATTTGATCAACTGCTTGCATATTCTCAACGGAGCTGACCTCGGTCCAGCTACACCCGGTGATTGGAGAGGAGGCGCTGTGGCTGTACAAGAGCCAGAGCACTGCTCATCTTAACATCTAAATTGGTGCTATCATGAGGGATGTAGTGGTGGAGTGATTAAAAACACACACACACACACACACACACACACACACACACACACACACACACAAGATGCCAGAGCTGTGGTTGCTCATTTGTCAAAAAAAAAAAAAAGGGGGGGGGCATTCTTGGGAGGAATCATTGTTATAATGTAGTCAGAATGAACTCTGGGTATTTGTAAAGAGATGATAATTAGCACTTGATGATAGCGCAGCATTTACAGTCCACACAGCTCCAGCAGGCCAGACCAGCAGAAAGACAAGCAATCTATGCAAAGCATCAGGTGTGGCTCTTTACCTTAGGTATAGCCTCTGTATTGAGTTGCTGCACCATTCAACAAAAATAAAGTATGTGCATTGCCAATTTCACCCCCCCCCCCCCACCCCATTGCACATGGGTGAATTGAGAATTGAAATAAAAATACCCGGTTTGCCCATCACTTCATATTGAGACAAAAAGATGGCGGTTCTCCTCCAGTGGTGAGCGTCACGGTACCAGGCGTGGGTACTGCACAGGGCCAAACAATGAACTCATTCAATGTCATCTAGCCGGCCGTCCCAAATCTGGCACCAGGGGAGGGCCACTCACGCTGGGCTGAGCCCACCAAAGCCAAGGTCCGTCGACTTGCTTGTTGGCTTTTTCAGCAGCCAGCAAACTTCCTTTAAAGGAAATTTCCAGCAGCTGTGTAAACCATAGGAGCTTATTCAAAAGGAACTTCCCACTGCATGCAAGAGGCTGGTGGAGGGGAATCAGGAAAAGCTTGGTTTGCAGGGTGAGAACCCCCTCATGTTAATTCATTTGACAGTGCTTTGAATATACCAGGGCAAAGAAAAATACGCCAGTAAAATGAAAAGTGGTCTGTTCATGCGAGAGGGAAAAATTCTGTCGGCCTACATGTACAATGGTACAGTCTGAAGGTAATCATTTTCCCTTCACTGCCTACTGTTATGACGGGGAAACTCCCTTTAAAAGATGCAAAAGACTATAAAAATTTAACAAGCCTTGAGCATGACAAAAGCGTTACGGATAGGTTGGCAAAGACGTCGGTTTCCTTCAAACACAACCTATGGGTGCCGTATCCCAGAGATTTCCTGAAAAGCACTGGAATTTGCATGGGGACATTCTTTCCAAAGGGAAATACACCATGACATCCAAAACTGCATCAACCAGGCCCTGACATAATGAGCAACAGCTGTCCTGGCCAACATCAGGATCAGCGCCTGCCTGAGTGTAAATCATTTTTAAATACTGACTTGGATTAACAAATGGCTCACTTTCACTAGCCCATTACCAGTAAGGCCTGAGAAACTTCTTCCCTTCTGCGGCACATTTCAAACGGCAAGAAGAAATACTGCAGAACATTTTGCAACCTGCCAAAAATGAGGTCCTCCCTGTCTCCAGTGTGAAGCAACCCTCCCCTGCACAACAGAGAACTCACTTAGACAGCACGCATATGCTATCTGACGCCTCATCTCCTCCACCATGACAAGCGCTAGACTTTGCCAATTACCCTGCTATTCTAATTACATGCTGCTCACAAAATTGCCATATAACAGTTATAAACACCTCTTTCCTGAGAGTACACATGGGGGGGAGGGGTGTGTTTAGGGCCTGACCACATGAATGCCGAAGGCTGGAATGCCAAGGCTGTAGACTTTCCTCCCCATGCCCTGGAGGCAGGTAGACACTGGAAGTCAAGGGGGACAGGAAGTGACCTCACACTGGCATTTGGAGTGGCTTCCTGTATAGGTGCCTCTGAGCAGGACCTCTGCAGCACAGAATGAGGGGGCCCGACATGCATGTGAGAGCCTCTCCCAACTGCAGCTCACAGTCCTTGGCTGCATGAATGGAATCAGAGACAACTGCCTCCCACTCACAGTCTCTCTCTGACACACACACACACACACACACACACACACACACACACACACACACACACACACACACACACACACTTACTTAATGGAGAGGTCCCTGTCTGCATTGTTGAATGGAAAACATTTGTTTTAAATATGGTTTCCCAGAGCCTCACATGACATGCAAGTTCTGCAACTCAACTACAACCTATTCATAATAATTTCAGCAGACAGCACTTATTGGGGTGATGTTTGTGTAAGATTCAATATTGCTGGGTACATAAATGTAAACAGATTTCTATACAGTTGGGTCCAAAAGTCTGAGATCACGTCGCAAACCTGTGATATTTTCATGTAAACCTGGAAATTATCATTTGAGGATTTTTTTTCCATATACCGAGGACCAATCTGTGATGCCGGAAGTCGGCACGCCCTGGTCCCCGGGGGCCTTTGCCTGCCGCCCTGCCTGCGTTGCACCCTACCCCAATGCTCATCCCCACGTGTGGTGGGTCCAGAGGTTGGTGGCTCCATGCTATTTTTTCGGGCTGGGCCTGACCGGGCCCCATGGGCCAAGGCCTGGCCACAGACACTTGCCGGCAAGCTCCCTTCCGAGGTCTGGCTCCAGGAGGGGGCCTCGGTTTCCCTTTTCCGGGCGAGGTGCTGTAGCGCTGCTGGTGTTGTTTCAATGGGTTTCCTGTGAATCGCTCTTAGTCTGGCCCCTCCCCTGAGACCAATTTCCCTCGGGAGACCCTACCAGGAGCTATTACCTCCGACAACACAGCTCCCAGGATCACCGGGACATACAAACCCCTCCATCAAGTTAAGGTGGTGATTCGCAGTGATTCTCTCGATTCTCATATATAGATAAATTCATATAGATAAATTCAACTTTATATCCTTGAAAGAGTGGCCATCAAGGATGAGGATGTGCACATCCTTGGTAGGGAGGAAAGCTGCTTTGAACAGGGAGTCAAAGAGGCCATCTATGTGAAGGGGGGGGGGGTAAGAGTACATCTGTCACCATCTTACAATGCTGTGATTGTAACTATTCCCAAATCCTCTGTGAATAGCACACATGGCCATTGAAACTCTAGTTAATGGTCACGCCCATATTCGCATATGAAACTGGTCATTGTTTTTGGTGGTTATGCCACTGTATTGTTTATAAGGGTGGGACACCTGCAGTCACTGTATTGTTTATGAGGGTGGGGACACCTGCAGTCACTGTATTCTTTAGAAGGGTGGGGACACCTGCAGTCACTGTATTGTTTATGAGGGTGGGACACCTACAGTCACTGTATTGTTTATGAGGGTGGGGACACCTGCAGTCGCTGTATTGTTTATAAGGGTGGGACACCTGCAGTCACTGTATTGTTTATGAGGGTGGGGACACCTGCAGTCGCTGTATTGTTTATGAGGGTGGGACACCTGCAGTCACTGTATTGTTTATGAGGGTGGGGACACCTGCAGTCGCTGTATTGTTTATGAGGGTGGGACACCTGCAGTCACTGTATTGTTTATGAGGGTGGGACACCTGCAGTCACTGTATTGTTTATAAGGGTGGGGGTACCTGCAGTCACTGTATTGTTTATGAGGGTGGGGACACCCGCAGTCACTGTATTGTTTATGAGGGTGGGACACCTGCAGTCACTGTATTGTTTAGAAGGGTGGGACACCTGCAGTCCCTGTATTGTTTATGAGGGTGGGACACCTGCAGTCACTGCATTCTTTATGAGGGTGGGACACCTGCAGTCACTGTATTGTTTAGAAGGGTGGGGACACCCGCAGTCACTGTATTGTTTAGAAGGGTGGGGACACCTGCAGTCACTGTATTGTTTAGAAGGGTGGGACACCTGCAGTCACTGCATTCTTTATGAGGGTGGGACACCTGCAGTCGCTGTATTGTTTATAAGGGTGGGGACACCTGCAGTCAGCTGAGACTGAAGAAGTCACTTAGATGATGGTGAAACATTACTGTCAATAAACGTGTCCAGATGAACTGATTCACCTTTCTTGATTTCCTTACCTGGATTATTGAGCGTGCATCAAGACATTCATACGAACTATGACCCTAAAATATTAATATGAACTCTGACTCTGAAACATTAATAGGAACTATGACTTATTATTCCCACAACCCAGGTTAGGATAAGTGGCTTGGATAATGGATGGATGCCTTGTGTTGTGTGTGTTACTTATTTTTACTTGTTAATGTTCATTAAACTTAAACTTAACTTAAACTCCTTAATAGATGATCCTTCTTGCAGTTACATGTGAACACCACTTAATTTATTCATTTAAATGAGTTACACTTTAGTGTTGAAACAGATAAAGTAATATTTCTGCATACAGTTAGTGTTACTGCTATGACTGCACACTAATATAATACTGACTGAGAATCAGGTACGAGACAAAGATGACATGCTAAATAGTAATAATCGCAAAATGCAATAGTAAAAAGCAATTTATTTATATTTTTTGGCTGGTACAAAATCTGTCTGGCCAGTACACTGTTTCATCTATCGGTCACCCTGGCCAGTAAGCAGAAAAGTTCAACTTGGACCTGCTCAGCAGCGCTGTGATAGTGGGACACATGGCATCAGAACTAAGTACAAGTGTCCCAAGTCAGATTGCTATTCTAAGCAAAGAGGGTATTTTTCCAGCATCAAATCACAGCTAGACTGAAGGTTTTTAAGGGGGCAGAATGCTTTGTTGAAACTGGATCAGTATCCAAAGCACGATCAGGCAGACCAAACATGACCGCATCATCAGACCATCAACGCAACAAGCTTTGTTCACTGAGAGATAGAAAAGCAACTTCATTACACATACAGAATTTCCTATGTAAAGAACACAAGACTCCAATCAGCAAAACTACTGTCAAAAGAAGGCTGTCTGGGAGTCTGGGTAGCGAAGCGGTCTATTCTGCTGCCTACCAACACGGGGATCGCCGGTTCCAATCCTCGTGTTACCTCCAGCTTGGTCGGGCGTCCCTACAGACACAATTGGCCGTGTCTGTGGGTGGGAAGCCAGATGTGGGCATGTGTCCTGGTCGCTGCACTAGGGCCTCCTCTGGTCAGTCGGGGTGTCTGTTCGGGGGGAGGGGTAACTGGGGGGGAATAGCGTGATCATCCCACGTGCTACGTCCCACTGGTGAAACTCCTCACTGTCAGGTGAAAAGAAGCGGCTGGCGACTCCACATGTATCAGAGGAGACATGTAGTAGTCTGCAGCCCTCCCGGATCGGCAGAGGGGGTGGAGTAGCGACCAGGACAGCTCGGAAGAGTGGGGTAATTGGCCAAGCACAATTGGGTGGGGAAAAAAAGGGGGGGGGCTAGTGATCTCAAAGGACAAGTAGCAGTCTCTAAAGCACTTCTCAGGAAGGGGAAGAGTGAATGCTTGGCATGGGCTAAGGGCCCAGACACACCCAACCTACTAGTAGTGATGAAGGCCAACTGTTGCGTCACCTCTTGTCGCCTGTTGTCTGGGCCAAAAAGTAGCACTTTAACACACCGCAAAGACTACAGCTGACGGCCGACTAGCATGTATGTTCTGCACTGATTCACTAAACTTAACAGCCAATCAGAGGGATTTCTCTCACTGACGGGCTCCGCCAATTCAACGTGATGAATCGGCCGAAAAGCTGCCGACAGGGGTCCAACTAGTGCCGATGGTGTGGGACACACCGCAAAAACTAGGGTCACAGACGCTCACCGACGGCCTGACATTGCCCAATGGCCAACCTGGTGTGTCAGGGCCTTAAGAAATACCAGCATTTCACAGTGGATCACTTGAAAAAGACCTACTTACTGATGACTCCAAGTTTGAGATTCATGGCAGTCACAGAAGGGTGTATGTGAGGACATAACAGGAGAGAAACTGATACCACAGTGTATCAAACCAACAGTCAAACATGGTGGTGGGAATATTCTAGTCTGGTGGTGCTTTGTCTACTCTGTCTACTTCGTCTACTCTGGAGTTGGACACCTGACTACACCCTGACAAAGGAGAAGTACCACTCCATTATTCCATGGACCCATGGATCATTGTGGAGAAGGAGTCACACTGCAGCAGTGTAATGACCCCAAACACACCTCAAAGCTTTGCAAGAACTACTTGAGCACCAAAGAAGACCAAGGAGTGTTGACTGTCATGGACTTTCCTCAAAAGTCACCTGACCTCAGTGCCACAGAACATTTATGGGGCACTTGGAGACTGAGAAAGCCAAGTGTTCTGCGTCATCACAAGCTTTGGAGCGTTGTCAGGTCATGCTGGGACAACATGGATCATCAGGTTTTGCAAAAACTTGTAGAGTCCATGCCAGCTTGAGTGCATGCTGTCATTAAAGCAAAAGGGGGCATACCAAATACTAAGGTATTCTGAAATTAATGTTTCAAAGCTTCAACTTTTCAATCAAATTGTTAACCTGATAGTATCATTTGTAATGAAAAATGTATTAAATGCAAAAAGAACGCAAAATACAAGCATTTTCCCACGTGGTCTCAGACTATGTGAGACCCACTGTACACAGAAAAGACAGAATGAGATGTAGCCTAGCCTAATCCTAGTCTTTTAGAAGATGTTCACGGATTTAAACAATACTAAGCAACAAATACAAACAGTAATACATCCATCCATTATCCAAACCACTTATCCTGCTCTCAGGGTCGCGGGGATGCTGGAGCCTATCCCAGCAGCCATTGGGCGGCAGGCCGCCAGACCACCACAGGGCCGACACACACACCTAGGGACAATTTAGTACGGCTGATTCACCTGACCTACATGTCTTTGGACTGTGGGACGAAACCCACGCAGACAACATGCAAACTCCACACAGAGGACAACCCCGGACAACCCCCAAGACCGGACTACCCTGAAGCTTGAACCCAGGACCTTCTTGCTGTGAGGCAACCGCGCTAACCACTGCGCCACCATGCCGCCCAGGAAAATAAAGTAAAATAGTAAAATATATTACAAAAGCAGTACTTACCCACAACCATGAGTGTGAATTCAAAGCCTCGCTTCACAGACTTCCTGTACACTTGGTTGGGAAGATTTGCGAAGCCCACATAGCCCTCCAAGTTTTTGTGTTGCTGTGAAGCAAAACGGAACATGACTGATACATTAAAATCAAAGCTGGGCAGCAAAAGCAAATTAATAAAAAGATCTGTGTGTCTATTTTGTGCTCCAACAGCCACCACCGGCCTTTCAAATCGATCCAAAATGGCTAAAGGCTGAACGAGGAGTAGATATTGGTTGCGGTTTGTAAACACAACATTTAAAGTTGGCCCGACCCCCCAGCTCAACGACACCAGAAGGACACGCCCCCTGACCACAGTTGCCAGAACAAATACCAGTGTACAGGCCAACTCCGCATCGCTCTTCATCCCCATCCTCTCCTTCAGTGCTCGCCAGCAGGTGAAAGACAGCCCCAGATTCACTCTCGTTTTGGAAGGAATTTCGTCCGCTTGGCGTTTCGCCTTGCTATTACCTGCGTTTTTTTAGTGCTGTGTCGGCCAGTCGTAAATTCCTCTTGGATGTGTGCTTACGATCTCAATCTGGCACCTGGTTGCTACGTTTTTAGAGAATCCCGCTGCCCAAAGGTTAACACCCAGAAACGTCCCGTACACGGCACAATAAGAAAGGAAGGACAGGTCTCTGTAGATACAGACACCGCCACACACGTCTAGCGGGTCATAAGTGATGACTGAGAGGGATTTATTTATTTTTTTGGATTTGCCCCCTTTTTCTCCCCAATTGTACTTGGCCAATTACCCCACTCTTCCGAGCCGTCCCGGTCGCTGCTCCACCCCCTCTGCTGATCCGGGGAGGGCTGCAGACTACCAGATGCCTCCTCCCATACATGTGGAGTCACCAGCCGCTTCTTTTCACCTGACAGTGAGGAGTTTCACCAGGGGGACGTAGCGCGTGAGAGGAGCACGCTATTCCTCCCAGTTCCCCCTCCCCCCCGAACAGGCGCCCCGACCGACCAGAGGAGGCGCTAGTGCAGCGACCAGCACACATCCAGGTTCCCAGCCGCAGACACGGCCAATTGTATCTGTAGGGACACCCGACCAAGCCAGAGGTAACACGGGGATTCGAACCGGCGATCCCCGTGTTGGTAGGCAACAGAATAGACCGCCAAGCTACCCGGATGCGAGAGGGATTATTTTTGTATGAGTCTTATACATTCTTTTTTTTTTTTTTTAGGAAAATACTCCTCATTCTGCCTTTAAGTAGGGCTTTTAGCCATCAGCTACATGACTATTCTCAAATGATTCTGTTCTATTGCTTACATTAACAGACCTTACATTAACAGACCTTACATTAACAGACCCTACATTAACAGACCTTTCATTAACAGACCTTTCATTAACAGACCTTACATTAACAGACCCTACATTAACAGACCCTACATTAACAGACCCTACATTAACAGACCTTACATTAACAGACCCTACATTAACAGACCTTACATTAACAGACCCTACATTAACAGACCTTTCATTAACAGACCCTACATTAACAGACCCTACATTAACAGACCTTACATTAACAGACCCTACATTAACAGACCTTTCATTAACAGACCTTACATTAACAGACCTTACATTAACAGACCCTACATTAACAGACCCTACATTAACAGACCCTACATTAACAGACCTTACACTTACATTAACAGACCTTATGTTTTGGTTGAAGTTGCAGGGGTTACGATTCAATGTATCGCCATATATTGTGATACTGTAAGAAAGGTGATATATTGTGATGTCATAGGCCTGTGTTCTTTGTGCTTATGCTACTTCCTGTCTCGGTTCATGTTGTTGGGTTGGAGTGGAAGAGTCAAATGGCAGAAGATCGATTACAACACTGTTATCTAGCGGTCGTGGGGTTACACACAACACATGTTTATATGGACACAATTAAAACCCCATGTAGTAGTTTTGAGAATCGATACAGTATCACAAAAGATAATATGGCGATACTCGAGTCTATCGATGCTTTCTTACACCCCTACAGCCTACGTAGCCCAGAGCCTCAACCGAGTGATGGTAATGAACACAATACTTACAGCTGTTTTTGCAGGGTGTCGTGTTGGCCACAAGTGGGGTGGAGATACAGAACATCCCAGCAGTTCCACGCAGGCCAGAGCAGAACCATGAGGTCAAAAACAAACAGAAAAAACAATTATTGACCTCACACTTGCAACTTGGAATGCGCAACAAATGTTGGATTTCCTTTTATTAAGCAAACCATTACACAAACTCACACACACCAGCACAGGGAGAGGCTGACCCATATCTAAAGGGATTTCATCAAGATTTGCACTAAAAATTTCCACAAATGCCTGAGGTATAATTTTTCAAATGTTGAGAGGTATCTGCTACAGATGGATCATGAGTCTGGAAAAAAGGTTTAAGGACCCAGTCTTTCTTTTTTTTTTTTTTTTACAGGTCTCCATTGGTCAGTTAAGTGACATGAAAGATCCAACAATATAAGTCATTCCCCGAACAGCACAGCAGCCATTAAGCTGCAGCGAGCCAGACAATGGACTCTGTTGACAGCAGGAATCATCTGTGTGCCATGTGAAGCCAGCAGCCCACACAAAAAAATGATCCGGCCGCCTCAGAACGGGACAACAAAATTAATCAAAAGAAAGCCGGTTATAAATCACCGGACAATGCTGCCATTTAGAGATGTCGTCAGTGTTCGCCACGGACATTTTTCTTAAATGTGTTTATGGACACTGTCATGAACTAATCCAAGCACTTAAAATGACACATGCTCTAGCATGCTCTATGTCTTAACGTGCCCACACACACACAGACACACAGACACACACACACAAACACACACACACACACAACCTCTCCCGACAGCTTCCTGTGTTGAAGACAGTGGGCGAATAGCAGCTCAGATCAGATCACATTCAGCTTTTACACAAAACGAAAGTGGCGGGAAAATGACCAGAACCTGTATGAAACTGTTAACAAGAGTGTCAGTCATTCAGGAGGGAACACCAGGAGCGGTCCGACGGGACGCACAAGTGGGCAGGCTAAGCTAACTGCTAGCCCATGCAGACCGTCAGTTCCAATAACACCAGGGGCGGACTGGCGGCGGCCTTGCCTAGCCTTGACTGTGTTTTGGTGTCGTCGTGTGGTGTGTGGGGAGGTGTGTCCAAGGTATCTGGCTGGGAGAGCTGGCGCTGGATCTGGTCTGCTGCATCCTGTGAGCCCAGGGACCACGGCCCTGCCGGAGCTGTGCCTGACGAGGAAACACCGAGGGCAGTCTGACACGACGGCTAAGCTAACTGCTAGCCCATGCAGACCGGCAGTTCCGACAGTCATCCTGGCTGGCGTTCGTTCTCTGGACGGTGGGATTTCTGGACTGTGTTACATTGGGTGGACTGTAACTGTTTTCTTTTAGTTTGTTTTTTTGCTTTGTTCGTATTTGTATGTTTTTGGTGATGTCGTTTTTGGGAATTTTGGGTGTGTTTTTGTCTTTTGTGTCACACTGCTGTGGGCTGGAGGAAACAGAATTTTGTTTCTTTTGTGTACGCAAGTACATGAAAGAAATGACAGTAAACTGTTCCCGATTCTTGATTTTAAGGCCGATACCAGTGAATTTAATTTACTGAAAAGTCGTGAGAAAACACCTTGTATAATTCAATAAGACACACTTTTACGGGGTTTTTTTTTAGCTGAACAGAATTTACGCACCATCAATGTCACTGAATCAGTAGTTGCACTTTCAAAAAGTGTGGGCATGTCTATTTTTATTTACAACAGACCTTTGACTGAGAAGTTGACTGTCTATCAGAAGCTGTAGCTGAACTCGAGCAAACTGCAAAAAAAGCGCAACTAAGGGCCCGGACACACCAAACCAACTAGCGGCGATGAAGGCCGACTGTTGCGTCGCCTCACATCGCCTGCCATCTGGGCCAAAAAGTAGCACCTGAACACACCGCAAAGACTACAACCGACGGCCCTGATTCGCTAGCTTAGCACCGATCCGCTAAGCTGAACAGCCAATCAGGGTGATCTCTCTTACCGACGGGCTCCGCCAATTCGGCCGAAAAGCTGCCGACACGGTTCCGACTAGTGCCGACAGTGAAGGACACACCGCAAAAACTAGTGTCACAGACGCCCACCAATGGCCTGACATTGGCCGTCAGGGTCCTAACATGTATAGCAATGATATATTTGTGTATGAAAACTGATGTCAAGCCCTATCATAGAATCACCAGGATCAACTTGACCATGCATAGACTTGTGGTGAGATAACTTAAGTCCATTATCCAAACCACTTATCCTGCGCTCAGGGTCGCAGGGATGCTGGATCCTATCCCAGCAGTCATTGGGCGGCAGGCAGGGAGACACCCTGGACAGTGTTGTGTATGTGTGTGTGTGTGTATGTGTTTGTATATGGGCCCTGTGAAAGACTGGTTGCCTGTACAGGATGTCTCCCCACCTACCAACTAATGACTGCTGGGATAGGCTCCAGCACCCCGTGACCCCGGTTGGGATAAGTGGCTTGGATAGTGGATGGATGGATGGATGGTGGAAAAACTAGGGACCAACCCATTTGAAAATTGGCACTGCAAGGGAATGAAGTACTTGGCTCAAATAAGGAGGGCGACTCCATCGCATCACATCAGTTTTCCTGTTTGGCCACAGCATTTTATTTTCGAGGCTGCTTGACAAACTAGGTAGTTCACAAAGACGATTTATCAGTCATGTCTCTAGAGCCAACTAGTGTTCAGCGGCTGTGTAAATACTGAAAACAAATAACCCAGTACATCACAATGTAGGAAGTGGAAAACAACCTGAGAACGTAGAGGGATACAAGCAAGCGTATTCTCCAGGTTATTCTCCAGGTCACCTAAGAGTGTCCAGCCTACTGCTCACATCCAAACCTTTCAGGGTTCTGTCATTTAAACTGTTTAATGTTATAAATAATTGAGACTCTGGCTGGACACCAGACTCCCTTTTTTATTTTTTTTGCCCCCCCCCCTTTTTCTCCCCAATTGTATCCGGCCAATTACCCCACTCTTCTGAGCTGTCCCGATAGCTACTCCACACACTCTGCTGATCCGGGGAGGGCTGCAGACTACCACATGCCGATACATGTGGAGTCGCCAGCCGCTTCTTTTCACCTGACAGTAAGGAGTTTCACCAGGGGGACGTAGCGCATGGGAGGATCACGCTATTCCCCCCTGAACAGACGCCCCGACTGACCTGAGGAGACACTAGTGCAGCGACCAGGACACACACCCACATCCGGCTCCCCACCCGCAGACACGGCAAATTGTGTCTGTCTGCAGGGACACCCGGCCAGGCCGGAGGTAACACAGGGATTCGAACCAGCGATTTGAACCGGCGATCCTCGCGTTGGTAAACAACGGAATAGACTGCTACGCTACCCAGACACCCCCAGACTCACTTTTAAGACCCATGTGGACCACCTGTCATGCAAAGGTATAAATGTTGTTTAGAAACAAATCCTGTTTCTCTTCTGCCAGACAAAAGACCATTGTAGTACAATCTACAGTGATTCTCCCTCCCTCAAAGCCTCTCGACTCCGTGTAGTACAGTTCACTGAACTTCATCACAGGTGACTCATTTCTCCCTCACCATTGCAGCTTGTACTAAAAGGTGGGATGGTCCACCTAAATAAACAGAAGGGAGCAGCATTGTATTTCTTTATTTATAAGAATCTACTGCAAAAACTGCCTGGTTCCCACTGCTCTCTGCTGCCATTTACATACAGTACTGACGATGTCAGTACATACAGTACATACAGTACCGACAACGTCAGCTCACAGCACATTTTACATCATTCAGCGGTATCTCTTGTTCACACTGAACTTGGAAAAACTGGGTACAAAACTTCAGATACTTTGCTGCACACAAACAGAACGAGCTCCAAAAAAATTACACTATATTCTCTTATTGATCAATCTCAGTGAGACTACCAGTTTAAATAAAGATAAAAATAAAGTAAGTGAAAGGCGATAAGAGACTGGAAAAAAAAGCTTTTAATATGCATTTACCCTTTTTGAAGGGATTTGGTGGTGATTTTGATTGTACATTTATTAGAATGTACAATCTTCATATTATATTTATTAGAATATATATAATGTTTATTTATTTTTCTATTTTATTGTATATTTAATTATATTTTATTTTATTATTCTTATTATCATATGTTATTATTTTATTAGAATATATCTAAAACCAAATATTTTGATTTTAAATTACACCAATATACACACTGAACATCCCCTAACCAACCAGACAGCAGGGAAATCTTGTTGTTTTTTCGTTTGTTTTTTAATCAGTATTGGTCCTGAGTGAATACACATACACAACATGCAGGTAGTCTATGTATATTCTTGTGTAACTTGTATATAGGCAAGTTGTTACTGTCACACAGTAACATACACTTTGAGACACGGGTTTGACATCTATCTTTTTTCTGCTACCTGGCTTATCATATCAGAAACAAAATCAAACCAAAACAAACCAGGAGTTCTTTTGAAGTAAACGCCCACATCCATTTCTCAGGGCTGAAACAAGCTTCCGGGGTCGAACAGAATGCCATATCTGTGATTTGCATTCACTGTAATGTTCGACAGAGTGAAACTGAAAAATGAAACATAACTGCTACACTACATGCCTGCTACACTTTGTTGTTGCTGGTTCATCAGCCCAAAAAGAGACGGAGCTTTTCTGCTCACCCTGCCCGAGCCCAAAGTTAGAGCGAGGTTTTCTCCAGCCAGTGCCCGAGACTGGGCCCTGAGCAGTAATTCTGAATATAACACAAGATAAGGCCGCACACGCAACAACAAAATGTCTGACCCCTCCCATGACCCTGGAAAGGCTCAGGCATTTCATGCATTTTCCTAGAACCGTTTTTCCTGCAGACTTCTCTGCTTATGACTCTGTGACTTGACACAAGATCACTCTGGAGTAGTGTCCACAACTACTGTAGACACTTCATACTCTCTCATTCATTTTTAAAAATGACTTGGCCATCCCTCCCATCCTCCGCCTCAGCTGTTCAGTTCCTGTCGAGCACATTTCTGAACAAACGCAGAGCAAAAGCTTGGCAGACTCGGTGTGTCATCCCTGGTATTTCAGCGCCAGGGCATCTCAACACGCTCTGTCTGGCTACTTGAATGGCGGGCCTGCCTATATGGGCCGTGTCACTGTACACTAAGCAGCAGAACATGCAGTACGTTACTTGGCTCTAGTACAACATACCACTCCGTGTCCATGGTACTCCTAGCATAACCTTGACTCTTTTTTTGGGAGGGGGGAGTTTTCCCTCTTTTCTCCCCAATTGTACTTGACTAATTACCCCACTCTTCCGAGCCGTCCCAGTGCTCCATCCCCTCTGCCAATCCGGGGAAGGCTGCAAACTACCACGTCTCCTCCGATACATTCAGAGTCGCCAGCCGCTTCTTTTCACCTGACAGTGAGGAGTTTCGCCAGGAAGACCTAGCGCATAGGAGGATCACGTTATTCCCCCCAGTCCCCCCCCCAACAAGTGCCCCGACCGACCAGTGGAGGTGCTAGTGCAGCGACCAGGACACATACCCACATCCGGTTTCCCACCCACAGACACGGCCAAAATGTGTCTGGAGGGATGCCCGACCAAGCCGGAGGTAACACGGGGATTTGAACCAGCGATCCCCGTGCTGGTAGACAACGGAATAGACCGCCACACCACGTGGATGCCCTTAGAGCCTCGACTCTTTGGTCTCAAGTGGCTCCAAAGATTTTAAAATGGGTAATTTCATCTAGACAACTTAATCTGTAGCCAGGTGTAGTTCGTATTCCTCCGATTCCAATGGGATTTTTTGCTTCACAAGTATTGATGCACAACACTACTGGGTGCATCAGAGATGTCCTTTGTTGTCACAGTGCCGTGCCTCATCAAAAACTATGTGAATGTAAGTAACGCAAATTATGCTGTTGACACATCCTGTCAGCTCCCACTAGGCACTTGGTATCTAATAATACATTCTGAAATATGCACTTGGATGCATTACTGATCACAAAATATCAAGCTGTCAACTTTACACTCCGGGATTGCTTATGCTTATTCATAAAATAACACAGGATGACATTTTTCTGGGTTCTTTGCAACCCAGTTAATAAAAATAATACAGCTATCAAAAATGACAGAAACAACTGACAACCCAGAGCAAAGATGAGAAACCAAGTTTCTGGAAATGTGACGGCAATGAAGGTCAGTCACACCGCATATTCCCAAAAAGGATTGGCTGTTGGATTTGGGACCATGTCCACAATCACAATATCACTCTTGGTGATTTTAAAGTGGCACGTCAAGTTCCTAAAATGGGTTTATTTTTTCAATGTTAGCTACTCTACAAACATGCTAAGGATCACCTGCATGAATAGAATCACTTAACATTGCCTCAGATGCCATACAATGAGTCCTCAAGGTAACGTTAGCATTACTGATCCATGTGATTGTGAGCAAGTGAACAACATTTACATGGTTAAAACATTATTTATTTATATATATATCCTCAACTCACCACAAACTTTTATTTAAAACTGCAGTAAGTCTGCCACTTCC
The DNA here is from genome assembly GCF_029633865.1 of Lampris incognitus. Lineage (NCBI taxonomy): Eukaryota > Metazoa > Chordata > Actinopteri > Lampriformes > Lampridae > Lampris > Lampris incognitus. Next base: position 7,687,015 of record NC_079228.1, read on the forward strand.
CACATAGACTCTACTGGACAGTCTACTGGTCTAGTGATCACCAACCTTTTCAAGCCCAAGATCACATCCCAAGTCAAAATGTAAACCAAGATCTACCACTTGAAATAAATGATGAAGAAACAAGCCCACAATGTAATTCTACTTTGACATTTTATCTTGTTAGCTGTGAGTCACAAGCTAATTATCATTCGAAATTTTATGACAAAAGTCATTGAATTTTTCAATATTTCCACAGGCCTATCACTCATTGGCCATTTATAATCTCAAGAATCAGTCAGTTACAGGCCTAAGTCAATTATGTGCAGCACTGTTTCACTTTCGCTTTTTAAACTTAATATTTCAATGAACGTGAAAAACCCAGCCACTGAGGATGCACAAGTCAGTGCATTCTTAGTGCTGGTCCCAAGCCCGGATAAATGAGGAGGGTTGCATCAGGAAGGGCATCCGGTGTAAAACCTTTGCCAAATCAAATATGCAGATCATAAATCCGATTTCCATACCGGATTGGTCGAGACCCGAGTTACTAACGACAGCCACTGGTACTCTTGTATGGCAGGTGCCAGTGGAAACTATGCTACTGTTGAGCAAAGGAGAAGGAGAGGGGGAAGGCATGTCCAGAGGCGGCGGGAGAGGAGGAAAGGTAGGAGTATGTGAGAGTTGGAACTTGGAATGTTGGCACTATGACTGGTAAAGGGAGAGAGCTGGCTGATATGATGGAGAGAAGAAAGGTAGATATACTGTGTGTGCAAGAGACCAGGTGGAAGGGGAGTAAGGCCAGGAGCAACAAAGATGGGTTCAAACTCTTCTACCATGGTGCAGATGGGAGAAGAAATGGGGTAGGGGTAATTCGGAAGGAAGAGTATGTCAAGAGTGTTGCAGGTGAGAGTGTCAGACAGAGTGATGAGTATGAAGCTGGAAATCAAAGGTGTGATAATGAATGTTATCAGTGCATATGCCCCACAAACTGGGTGTGACATGGAAGAGAAAGAAGAATTCTGGAGTGAGTTTGATCACATGGTGGAGAGTGTACCCAAGGAGGAGAGAGAAGTGATTGGTACAGACTTCAATGGGCATGTTAGTGAAGGGAACAGAGGTGATGGGTAGGTATGGTGTCAAGGAGAGGCATGTGGAAGGACAAATGGTGGTGGATTTTGCAAAAAGGATCGAAATGGCTGTAGTAAATGTGGTGAATCGGCGATCAGTATTGGCCAATTCTGATTCCGGTGATCAGCCCCAAAAGCCCTGATCGGAGCATCCCTTGTAAACAGAAGGACCGAGCTGGAGAGGATGTGCAGCAGGTTAAGGTGATGAAGGATAGAGATGGAAATGTGCTGATATGCGAAGAGAGTGGGTTGAGAAGGTGGAAGGAGTACTTTGAGGGGCTGATGAATGAAGAAAATGAGAGAGAGAGAAGGTTGGATGATGTGGGGATAGTGAATCAGGATGTGCGGTGGATTAGCAAGGAGGAAGTGAGGGCAGCTATGAAGAGGATGAAGAGTAGAAAGGCTGTTGGTCCAGAAGACATACCGATGGAGGCACGGAGATGTTTAGGAGAGTTGGCAGTGGAGTTTTTAGCTAGACTGTTTAACACAATTTTGGAAAGTGAGAGGATACCTGAGGAGTGGAGAAGAAGCATACCTGGTATCGATTTTCAAGAACAAGGGTGATGTGCAGAACTGTAGTAACTACGGAGGTATAAAGTTGATCAGACACAGCATGAAGATATAAGAAAAGAATAGTGGAAGCTAGGTTAAGAGAGGTGATGATTAGCGAGCAGCAGTATGGTTTCATTCCATGAAAGAACACTACAGATGTGATGTTTGCTTTGAGAATGTTGATGGAGAAGTATAGAGAAGGTCAGAACGAATTACTGTGTCTTTGTGGATTTAGAGAAAGCATATGACAGGGTGCAGAAATGAGGTGTGTGGTATTGTATCAGGGAGACGGGAGTGGCAGAGAAGTATGTAAGAGTGGTGCAGGATATGTATGAGGGCAGTGTGACATTGGTGAGGGTTTACAATAGGAATGACGGACTGGTTCGAGATGGAGGTCAGATTACATCAATGATCAGCTCTGAGCCCTTTCTTGTTTGCAATGGTGATGGACCGGTTGATGGACGAGATCAGGCAGGAGTCTCCGTAGACTATGATGTTTGCGGATGACATTGTGATCTGTAGTGAGAGTAGGGAGCAGGTTGAGGAGAGCCTGGAGAGGTGGAGGTATGTACTGGAGAGATGAGGAATGAAAGTCAGTAGAAGCAAGGCGGAATACATATCCATGAACGAGAGGGAGGACAGTGGAAAGGTGAGGATGCAAGGAGTAGAGGTGATGAAGGTGCATGATAAATACTTGGGGTCAACTGCTCAAAGTACCGGGGAAAGTAGAAGAGAGGTGAAGAAGAGAGTGCAGGAAGGGTGGATTGGTTGGAGAAGGGTGTCAGGAGTGATTTGCGACAGAAGGGTATCAGCAAGAGTTAAAGGGAAGGTTTACAAGATGGTAGTGAGACCAGCTATGTTATATGGTTTGGAGACAGTGGTACTGACAAAAAAGACAGGAGGTGGAGCTGGAGGTGGCAGAGGTGAAGATGATAAGATTTTCATTGGGCGTGATGAAGAAAGACAGGATTAGGAACGAGTATATTAGAGGGACAGCTCAGATTGGACGATTTGGAGACAAGCAAGAGAGGCAAGATTGAGATGGTTTAGACATGTGTGGAGGAGAGATGCTGGGTATATTGGGAGAAGGATGCTGAATATGGAGCTGCCAGGGAGGAGGAGAAGAGGAAGGCCAAAGAGGAGGTTTATGGATGTGGTGAGGGAGGACAGGCATGTGTCTGGCGTGACAGAGGAAGATGCAGCGGACAGGAAGAGATGGAAACGGATGATCCGCTGTGGCGACCCCTAACAGCTGAAAGTAGTAGTAGTAGAAAGTTATAATTATGGTTATATTCATGTTTGTGTTGAAACTGTATCAAAAATTAAACAAATCCCAAATCTGAAAACTTTATTTTCAAAACAATGTCTCATCATCTTGACATACTACAAAATTCAAATAAACAAAATACCTATAGCAACATAATTGCACCAACATTAATTACCAAATAAGAGTGTTGGTGTACAACACGTGAACAAAAGGAGGCCACAGCCCCGCTAAAAGCGATCTAATAACGTCCATGCCTGCCATGGCCACTACGGGGTTAATTTTCAGTGGTTCCATATCCACATTTCTTCTAAATATATTAAGCTACATATGTACCAAGTTTGACGCTTTTATCACGAAATGCACAATTTTTATGCTAAGCTGCCCCACTATAGGTTTTAACCTAGTCTTCCATCCATCCAATTATCTAAACTGATTATCCTGCTCTCAGGGTTGCGGGGATGCTGGAGTCTATCTCAGCAGTCATTGGGCGGCAGGCAGGGAGACACCCTGGACAGGCCACCAGGCCATCACACAGGGCTGACATACACACACACACACACACACACACACACACACACACACACACACACACACACCTAGGGACAATTTAGTACGGGTGATTGACCTGACTTGCATGTCTTTGGACTGTGGGACGAAACCCACGCAGACACGGGGAGAACATGCAAACTCCACACAGAGGAAGGCCCGGGACGTCCCCCAAGACTGGACTACCCCGGGGCTCGTACCAAGGACTTCCTTGCTGTAAGGTGACCGCGCTAAACATTGCGCCACCATGCCGCTAACCTAGTCTTGTTGAAATGAAATCCGTGCGGCGAGCTTGTTGCAGCTGAAATGCATGTTTTGATGAGAAAATGGTGACCGGTGTCAAGATTTCTTTGGTTTATTTCTATGATTTCAACGTGGATTTGTTGTTTACAATGTAGCTTTATCAGGGAAATCATCCCCTGGACGCGTCGATAGTGAGATTACTGCATCCTTTCGGATTTTACTGCATCTGAGACACAGAACGCGAACATATTTACATCACTGCAACAGTCACATCATGCAGTTGTTAAAAATATATCATTTAATTGTTCAAAAATATTTTCACACAAATCACAGACCTACTAGGGCTGTGCTATATGACGATATATATATATATCGTGTGACGATAGAAAAACATCTATCATTTCATATGATGCTCTATCATTCAATTCATAAATCACATTTTATGGCAATATTTTGCCATTTGGAGTCTGTCCATCTTTTGCACGGATTACATTAATAAACTACTCTTACTGGCTTTTTACTCACGAAGCTTTTATTGCACTTACAGTTAACATAACAAGTGTAACTGTCAACTCTCAACCCGTCTGTCTCCTCCGCTCTGCTGAGCTCCGTGTGTGGAGGGGCTGAGCCCGACCCGCGGTGAAACGGAGCGGCGAGGAGATGAGAAACTAATGCCGCCATAAATGACAGCAACAAGCAGTAGACTACGTTTATTTATGGTATTCACCGACGCTATGTGCGCTCATCTCATTTCAGCTTAGTGTGAGAGCTTATACGATGCTTTGCTGTCCTTTATGGTCGCGCTACTCTGCAGGGCTGCCCCGCCGCACACACATGCAGCATGTGCACATATGGGGGGGGGGTATCATGACATGTACTGTTTCACGTTCCTTTTATAAACAACATACAACACAGATCACATCTTTTTGTAAACAATATAGTCTAGAACAGATCCTATTTCAAACTGGAAATACTCACTCACTCTGGTGGCTGCGGATGAGACCTTCACCCCACCCCCCCAACTCCACACACACACACACACACACACACAAACACACACACACACACACACACACACACACACACACACACACACACACACACACACACACACACACACACAGTGTGATGGCTTTGACTGCACACTATCAGCAAGTGCTCTTGTAGTCTGGCTCATAGTTTGACACAGCATGTGTGACGCTGTCTGTGAGACGTCTATTAGCTAGTGCGCCCTGTAGCATAGCGGTCTATTCCGTTGCCTGCCAACATGGGGATTGCCAGATCGAGTCTCCATGTTACCTCCAGCTTGGTCGGGTGTCCCTACAGACACAATTGGCCGTGTCTGCGGGTGGGAAACCGGATGTGGGTATGTGTCCTGGTCGCTGCACTAGCGCCTCCCCTGGTCGGTTGGGGCACCTGTTTGGGGGGGGACTGGGGGGGATAGCATGATCCTTCCACGCGCTACATTCCTCTGGTGAAACTCCTCACTGTCAGGTGAAAAGAAGCGGCTGGTGACTCCACATGTATGGGAGGAGGCGTGTGGTAGTCTGCAGCCCTGCCCAGATCAACAGACGGGGTGGAGCAGCGACCTGGACGACTCAGAGAGTGGGATAATTGGTCAGGTGCAATTGAGGAGGGAAAAAAAAAGGGGGGGGGATAAAAAAAAGATGTCTATTAGTTAGACAAGACCTGTTCTTTGACTTGATTATTTTAATCTGTGAAAATTCCATCTCACAGAGGTATGTTGAGCCAAAGTAGGCCCTCACCTTAGGTGCGCAAGATGAAAGGAGGGGAACCTTTTCAGTATTTACAAGACCCCAAGAGTCACCAGCTCTTGATCTTCTTTTCAACTCTGTCATTTTGCAAATCAATTATCTCCATGTCAACTCCATCTGGTAAAGCAAAAACTTGCTGGAATTTGGCAGACCCCCCTCCTCAATCTCAATGGGGAGGAAAGGGTTTGAGATAAATGCAACCTCTCCTATGTCATTTAACTCCTGAAAACGCCTACTGAATTCGGGTGCCAGTTTCTCCAGGTGGGCACAGAATTCCTGCGGGAGAAAAGTATCTTTGTTTCCGATGTTTTGCGACATTTTCTCTAGGTTTGGGAAGTGCACCAGCCTTCCATTCCTCAGCTGAGAGGCCCACACACCCACCTTGGCCTTAAAGGCATTGACAGCGCCTATCATGTGTGCCACATCTGTCTCTTCCCTGAAGCTCATAGTTGAGCTCGTTCAGTTTTGCTGTTATGTCAGTTCAGAAACCTAAGTCTAGCGGACATGCATCATCAGACAGTTCCTTATGCTCCTCATTTCATGACTCCAGAAATGATTTGTTCTCGGGCAGCAAGTCAACAAATCGCTACAGTACTTTCCCATAACTCAAACACCTTACACCAGTATGGCGAATCAAGTCATCATATGCAGCATCAAGCTCATCTAACAAGCGATTTAAACAAGCGGTGCTGAAGTCCTTTTGCGCGAATTGAATTAACAATCATAACAGCAAGTGTCATGACACAAGAAAAGTCCATGACTTTGCTACCCAGTGCTTGCTGATAGATCACACAGCGATAGCTCACAAACTCAGGGAAATCGAGATCATGATGGCACAGTGTGAAGAAGCCCAAATGCACCCCATGCATTGCTGGGGCTCCGTCTGTAGTGATCGCTACCAACTTATGGATGAGAATGCTGTTATCGCGCAATAACATTTAAACTCGCTGTAAATGTCCTCACCTCTTGTCCACCCCAGTAAAAGGGTGAGAAAAACCTCCTTGGTAGCTGAATGCTTAAAAGCCATATTCGATTCCTTAAAAGCCATGTGAACAAATACCATTTGGACTCGATCATTCTTGATCACAGCGGATATCTTTATATTGGGCTTCGTTTTATATCACTGTACTTTTGGTGACAATCATTAATACAACCTTTGGGCGGCACGGTGGCGCAGTAGTTAGCGATGTCGCCTCACAGCAAGAAGGTCCTGGGTTTGAACCCCGGGGTTGTCCAACCTTAGAGTCATCCAAGGTTGTCCTCTGTGTGGAGTTTGCATGTTCTCCCCGTGTCTGCGGTGGGTTTTTTCCAGTTGCTCCAGTTTCCCCAACATCAAAAAGACATGCATGTTAAGAGTTAATACTCCCGTCTCTGCCCTTGACCAAGGCATGTCAAGATGAACTGGAGTTGGTCCTCGGGCGCTGCACAGCAGCTACCCACTGCTCCTAGCTACACAGCTAGGATGGGTTAAATGCAGAGCATATTTTCCCTACGGGGATCATTAAAGTATATCCAAATCAAAAAATCAGCTGTGCAGTGTCTACATCCTACCTAGGATTCGTCAAATTGAAGCGAAAAGCACTCCATACATCCAGCCATTATCCAAACCACTTATCCTGCTCTCAGGGTCGTGGGGATGCCGGAGCCTCTCCCAGCAGTCACTGGGTGGCAGCTGGGGAGACACCCTGGACAGGCCACCAGTCCATCACAGGGCCAACACACACTCACACACACACACATAAAGGGATAAATCCTTGAGCACTTGTTGATTCACGTCCTCCAATAACGACTCTGCCCTTCTTGTCACAGTGGCTGGGTCAAGTGGCACACTTCCGATAGCATTTCTAGTGTGTGCCATTTGTTTTTGAATTCTTTGAATAATGTCACAGCAGCAACAGCCAGTGCTTCCTTGTATAGCTCTCCATTGATGAACGGTTTCTTATGTTTAGCCAAGAGATGGGTGACATGGAAGGATGTCTCTGGTGCAGCCTTACTTTCAGCTGTCAGAACTGCCGTGCTTTCAATACAAGCTTGAGCTCGTCAACTGTCTTGGAACAAAGCCTGCTCTTTAAAGGGTAGGTTTCTTTGAACTTGTGATGCCGCTCCATGTTACTCCTTTTTGGGAGCGCCTGGTGATAAATTAGGCAAATCGTTTTGTCCTTTACTATGGTGAACAGAAAATCATGTTATCACTCTATGTGAAAACGTGAAGTTTTTTTGTTGTGTCACCACCATTATGTATCATTGGCTTGATAGCTCGTGAGCATAACCAGAAGTCACTGAGCTAGTTAAGGCAAGAGTGAGGGCCGAAATTTGTCAATCATTAACCCAGAAACTGTATTCGATTGGCCAGATAACCCCCCCCCTCTTGATTTGGGGCAAACAAGGCACAGTTGAAATGAAAATAAATAACAAAATAGAAACATTTTGGCATTTATGGTTGCCTGGGAACCAGACAAATCTGCGAGCTCATCTTTTATTTGCTCTGGCAGATGCGTCGGTCCCCTTTACGATATTTTTTTGCTTAGGATGGCGAAGTCATGACCCGCCCTACTCTGCCTGATTGGCTTACCCCAATATTCTTAGTTGAGGGCAGGGATAATTTGCATATTCATACATTCTGTATTTTTTTTTAATGAGGGAGAAGGAGTAGGCGTGATTTTCAGGATTTAAACAAGACGATTTAACTTAGTTTGCAGGGGGAAAAAATCAGACAATTTATTATATCAAGCAGAGTATTTTATATACGCCTTAAAACATGACTGGAGGGGGACTTTAAACGAAGTGGATAGTACCCATCCATCCGTTAGCCAAACCTCTTATCCTGCTGTCAGGGTCGCGGGGATGCTGGAGGCTATCCCAGCAGTCATTGGGCGGCAGGCGGGGAGACACCCTGGACAGACCACCAGGCCATCACGGGGCTGACACACTCACACACATCACACCTAAGGACAATTTTGTACGGGCGATTCACCTGACCTACATGTCTTCTGACTGTGGGAGGAAACCGGAGCACCCGGAGGAAACCCACGCAGACACGGGGAGAACATGCAAACTCCACACAGAGGACGACCCGGGACGACCCCAAAAATGGAAATAGCCCAGGACTCGAACCCCGAACCTTCTCGCTGCGAAGCGACCGCGCTAACCACTGCGCCATCGTGCCGCCGATGAAACCATAAATAGATGACTATTGAGTAAATTAAAGAAAAAAAACAAAGCAACAAATCATAACCAGACTTAAATCATAGAAAGATACATTTTCTCTAAAAGGAGAAAAAAAACTGCACTTAAAAGCTTTTGTTGGTAAGGAAGACGCGCTCGCCGAACGTCACACTTTTCCTTGCTGTGATTGGCTGCAGGTCTCTCCAATCGCGTCCGGGGGCATTTTGCTCCGCGCCCGCCGATAACGCCCCATGGGAGACCGAAAATGAACTGAGAGGATGTCAGGGTACGGAGGATGTCCAGGGGTACGGAGGATGTCCAGGGTACGGAGGATGTCGGGGTACGGAGGATGTCCAGGGTACGGAGGATGTCCAGGGTACGGAGGATGTCGGGGTACGGAGGACGTCCAGGGTACGGAGGATGTCGGGGTACGGAGGATGTCCAAGGGTACGGAGGATGTCCAGGGTACGGGTTTTCTTCGGCGGTTTTGAAAACTTGCCGCGATTGACTTGGAACGCCTCCAAGACCGACGAGTTGGCGCCCCCTAGCGGGCCGACGTCAACTTCTTCGCCGCAAGAACAAGTTTACCGTACGGCGGTCTCCCCCCGAACTCACAGCTACAGAAAGCTCGCCAGATTACAGCTAATCGCGGCGATTAGTTGAAACGTTAACGATGCTTGGCTACGACAAAGAAAAAGAAGAAGAAGAAGAAGAAGAAGAAGAAGAAGAAGAAGAAGAAGAAGTATACAACTTATTAGGAGACGTCTCTTTCCAACTTAGCAGCCCAACCCAGCGTAGCGGGCGGCTCATGACGTTAGGGGCGCAGGAAACGCCTGGCTAACACGGGGCCACTTTCAAACGGGTTCCGCACTTTGTTTTCGGCGTTTCAGCGGGACGCGGAAAACGGCCCCGTTTCAACGAGACGGCCGAAAGACTCGGAGCAGAACAAACGGCCGACAACGAGGCGGTAATTAAACTAGCCTTAACAAAACAAAGAAAAACAACTCACCCATGACGCCGCCGTTACCGTTCGCCTCACTAGCCAGTCTTCCTCCGTTCGACATTCCCTCCCCAGTAACTCCAACACGGTACCAGAGTGGCGAAGGAAAGTCACGGAGCGAGCGACGCAAACGGTCCCGCGTAACGTGATGACGCAAACGGTCCCGCGTAACGTGATGACGCAACGGGTCCGCCACGACCGCGCGGAGAAAAAAGACGCGCGCGCGCGCGCTCTCTCCCCCCCCCCCCCCAGACGCGATTATCAACGACGCCGTCGCGAGATTTTGCACCGGGGACCGGCGGCGGGGGGGGGGGGGGACTGCGAGCGGGCGTCGTTTTTACAAGAAGACGACTGACTCATCCTTGTGTGACTGGTGACGGAGATTACCTGGAAAACACTCGTGCACACGCACGCGCACGCCGCAAACCCGTTTTGCTACAAGTCCACCACTCAGTGACAGTTTGTGCAATTATAGCACGCTTGAGCACACTGACTTCACAGCGTTTTAGTCCCCTGGGAAACAAGGCGCGCTATTGTGCCACCTACAGGTCATTTGCATTTGACACAGTTGACCGCACAAAACAAGCGCGTTGCCCTGTCTAGTACCGCCCAAGCCCAGACAGCATCCGGATGTGGGCCACTTCAGGCAGTGATGCAGCACTGGTGGCCTTCTTCTGGCCTTGACAAAATGGATGTGAGCCTGAAGTGGCCCACATGTATAATAGCAAATATGGCCCAAATATGCCAAATCACATGTGGGCCTTTTTTGGCAAAGATGCGGTGCTCTGGGCAACATGTGGTCTGGATGTGACCCTGAAGTGGCCCGTGTGGTAAATGGTGAATATGGCCCAAGTATCACAAAACAAACATGGGCCACCTTTGGCAAATATGTGGCACATGCGGCATTGCTGTGGCTTGGTTCTGGCCCAGATCTGGCAAACAGAGGCGGACCGCCCAAGTGCCATCATTCCACGTGGTATGTAGGCCGGATAAAGTGTCGCTGAATTTTGCTATGTCAGGTCGCTTGATGGGACTGCTTCAGCTCTGATGGGTCTCTGTCCTCCATTCTCACCACCGAGCCAAGATGAAAGCTTTTAAAGTCTGTTGAACTGATCCATGATCCGGAAAAGATCGAGCAGCTAAAACAAGGTGAAGGGGCATGAACCCCTTCCTGTAAGTTGGTTAATGCACAACAATTCTACACCCTGAAGAAAACAGTTGTTCATACTACACAATAAACCACCTTCGTTCACCAGGTAGCATCTTGGCTTATAAATAAAATAAGATGAAATATGAAAGAAATTAAAATAGACATTTGTGATGGCCTGGTGGCCTGTCCAGGGTGTCTCCCCGCCTGCCGCCCAATGACTGCTGGGATAGGCTCCAGCATCCCGCGACCCTGATTAGGATAAGCAGCTTGGATAGTGGATGGATGGATGGATGGAACCTTTTATTGCACTGGCCATGAGGAAACCCATCTGCCTCAATCTAAACATGTGTCCGCTGTGTCTGTCTGTGTGGTCTTCAGTGAGGAGACCATCTGACAACTTTTTGCAATCCAAGTCTATTCCTGTGATGGAGCTGATGTATGGTGACACATCTGGCTGATGGTGAAGCCTTGGATAGAATAATAATAGCTACTGACCGACATGGAAACTGACATAATCACACCAACAATGGACTCTTGAGCTCCATCAGTATGTTTAAAATGTGACCCATTATCCAAGCCGCTCATCCCAGCTGGGGTGGCAGGATGCTGATTTTTCATAATGTGTCTAGTTAATGCCAGGGAACTCTAGCTAGCGCAGTCCTTCTGTAGCATGTAGGGTTAAGTATCTTGCATAAGAAACCTTTGACAACATGGGAATCAAACCCGGGCCCTCCAGGTGGGAAACAATCTTCACTTATCCTGCTGCCCCGTTGTGCTGAAATGGCCTCTTTAACTTCATCCTGGTCATCAGCAACCAGATCAGCAGTAGATTAATAGTGTTAAACAATACTGTGCTTTCAGTTTCCTGGACAGGCCGCCAGGCCATCACAGGGCTGACAAACACACACACACACACACATTCACAGCTAGGCACAATTCAATATGGGCGAATTGGGTATCGGTCATGTGTTTCTTTTTGTGGTCAACACTGGCAAGCTGGCGATCCGAGGCAGGCCTGGCAAGGCGTCTCTCTCCTCACAGGGAGGGCACCAGCCAAGAGGACCACAGGAGGGACGGGAGGGGAGGAGGCAGGATTTGTCCCTCACCTCAGCTCCTTCGTTTGTCGGTTTGACACTCGGGACTTCGGCGCAACAACAGAGAGGCCGAGGGACGAACTCCAGCGGGAGATCATGGAGGGTCGGGGTCAGGGGGTGAGGCAGGGCCCGAGGAGGCTCAGTCCATCCCAGGCCCCAGGGCCTGATTAAAGGGAGGTAGGTGGTGAAGGAATGCTCGGATGAGCTAGCCAACGTTCTCCGTCAGCTCTTTAACCGCTCTCTGCGGGGGAACCCCAACCCTGCACCGTGGAAGCATTCTGAGATGAAGGCCTATCCCGAAGACCAGCCGCCCTGCAGAGCTGAACAACTACTGACCTGTAGCACTCACATCAGTCTTGGTAAAGTGCCTGGAGAGACTGACACTACCCCACCTCCTCTCACAAGTACGCTCCGCCCTGCTCCGGCGCAGTTTGCCCACAGGCAAAACCGCTCAGTGGAGGACGCTGTGATGACCACATTGTATGGGGCCACAGAAAGCCACTTTATTTGTGTCATTGTATTCTTACAATGCGTGTGTTCTCTGCATTTAACCCATCCTATTGTACAGGAGCAGTGGGCAGCCGCAGCGCCCGGGGACCAACTCCAGTTCTTTCCATCGCCTTGCTCAGGGGCACAGACAGAAGCATAAACCCGAACATGCATGTCTTTTTTTTAATTTCTTTTTTTCCCCACTTAATGGAGGACGCTGTCATGACTGTATTTTTTGTTTTTTTTGGGGGGGAGGGTTTCCCCCCTTTTCTCCCCAACTGTATCCAGCCAATTACCTCACTCTTCCACGGCTTGCTGCTTCACCCCATCTGCCAATCCAGGGAGGGCTGCAGACTACTACCACATGTCTCCTCCCATACATGTGGAGTCACCAGCCGCTTCTTTTCACCTGACAGTGAGGAGTTTCACCAGGGGGACGTAGCATGTGGGAGGATCACGCTATTCCCCCCAGTTCCCCCCCCCCTGAGCAGGCACCCCAATCAACCAGACAAGGCGCTAGTGCAGCGAGCAGGACACATACAGGTTCCCAACCGCAGACATGGCCATATCTAATAATAAATTAGTGTCGTTTCATTTTAATGCTAGCCATGACCGCAAGCTTGAACTCCTCCGCATCCGACAATAAATCAGATGGATCTCTCATCATGGCAGTGTGAATACACGTTTGCGGAGGCCTCACCCAGTACCGTTCATGCAGTGTCTTTGTCCACGTCTGCATCTAAGTTGGTCTTCATTTGATGGCAGGGAGAGCTGGTGCTGGATCGACTGGGAGAGCTTGGTCTGCTGCGTCCTGTGGGCCCAGGGACCACGGCCCTGCCTGGAACTGCGCCCAAAGAGGAAACCCTAACCCTAACCCTAACCCTAACCCTAACCCTCGCCTAGCATTGACTGTGTTTTGGTGTTGTGTGTGGGGGGGAGGTGTGTCGAAGGTATCTGGCTAGGAGAGCCGGCGCTGGATTGGCTGGGAGAGCCTGGTCTGCTGCGTCTGGTGGACCCAGGGACCACGGCCCTGCCTGGAGCTGTGGCTGAAGAGGAAACACCGAGGGCAGTCTGACAGGACACGGAAGCGAGGCAGGCTAAGCTAACTGCTAGCCCATGCAGACCAGCAGTTCCGACAGTGGTCCTGGCATTCACTCTCTTGAATAGTGAAAAAAAAAAATTTTTTTTTGATATGTTGGATATGTGTGTTCTTGTAGTTTAGCTATGTGTTTTTGTCTTTGTGCTGCACTGCTGTGGGCTGGGGGAAACAATATTTAGTTTCATGTCATGTGCGCAGGTGCATGGAATGAAACGACAAATAAATATTTCTGATTCTTGATCAAGGATTCCTATATGGCATAGTACGAGGTGGGGCCAATGTGGGAGCTGGAGACTGGGACACTAGAAGTCACTGGCATGACACCAGCAGTCAGTCTTGGGTATTGGCTGACAGACTGACTGGTGGATGCAGTAGCACTTGAGAATGAATGGGATAGAAGTGGTAGGTGTAACGCTGCAGGAAGTTGAGCCCATGCCAACAGTGACAATGTGGCTGACAGGAGGATTGGTATCAGTGGGTAGGAAAGAGCTGTGGCCGCCCCTCTGTGTAGCTGTAGCTGACCCATGTCTGGATGTTGTGGAGATTCTGGAGTTTGGAGAGTTGGTGGTATGGGTGAGAGAAGTGGTGGTAGGTGGCGGGCCGGTAGTGGCCGTGTCATGCAGCACAAAGCCATCGCTGTGATCCTTTCTGCTGTCATGTTCTACATCGTGCATGCTGGGCTGACCGGCTCTTGACTTTGATCTGGTGCTGGGACCCTGGACCGCACTGGACTGATCTGCTGTGTCGCTGTATTAAAGCTTATCAAGAGAAAAAAAAGAAGCTTTGGCTTACAAAATGCCAAGCGTCCGAAATGTAAAGCTGTTTACATTAACAAGGATAGTGGCTGTATTAAAATAAATGCAAATAAGTTTTACAAAATCCAGGATCTGAAAACAAAGTGAACTTGTGAGAATAGCGCCTGATGGTCTGACATACAACGCCTTTGGCCATAAACCCTTGTGGATCATGTGACCATGCAGGAGTTGACCGTCTCTTGAGTTTATTTGCGCAGGCCATTAGAAACTGCAGGAGGCTGAAGACATGTCAGACTAAACATTAAATGAGAAATATAACATTAAATGACAGTTTGAATGATATTTACACTTAAATGGCTCATCAGATAGCTGTTGTGAGCCCTAAGTAAGCACCATTTTTTCTCCCCCTCCCCCCCCCCCCCCCCATTGTATTTGGCCAATTGCCCCACTCTTCCGATCCGGGGACTGCAGTGGCGCCCGCAGAAATGTTTCATAGGGGGGGCCAAATGGGGCCACTTAAAATCTTGGGGTGGCACACCAAAACCAAAAGCCATGACTGAATTTGGGGAATTCTATGATGCTGTTGTAGTATACTGTATAGCCTAGTTGAAAACTGTCAATATGAGAGTTAAGGAAAATATACATTATTGATTTAAATGAACAGCACCTCATCTAAGATATCAGATAGAAGCATATTCTGCATAATCAGAAGCATATTCTGCATATGCGACTCGTGGCTGGGGGGGGCAGCGGGGGGGCCAGGGATAGTATCAGGGTGGCCGTGGCCACCCCTGGCCCCCCCTTGGGGGCGCCACTGCCGGGGAGGGCTGCAGACTACCACGTCTCCTCCCATACATGTGGAGTCGCCAGCCGCTGCTTTTCACCTGACGGTGAGGAGTTTCACCAGGGGGACGTAGCGCGTGGGAGGATCACGCTATTCCCCCCAGTTCCCCCTCCTCCCTGAACAGGCGCCCCGACAGACCGACCAGAGGAGGCGCTGGTGCGGCGACCAGGACACATGCCCACATCCGGCCAAGCCGGAGGCAACACGGGGATTCGAACCGACGACCCCCGCGTTGGCAGGCAACGGAATAGACCGCCACGCCACCCGGGCGCCCGAGGCGCATCCAATTTTGAGCTCGCGGCATGTCATTACCCGTATGGGAAATAATTTGCTTAAGCATTTAAAATCTTGGGTTTCTTTTTATATAGTGTATTGTAGCGAATTCGGGGGACAACGCAACCACAGGAACTGCCGCGGCCGGGAGGCGAACCCGTATCGCCCGCACCGCAGAAGGCATCGTTAACCGCTCGACTAAAGGGTCAGACCCGCCAGCCAGCGGCCAGCGTGTCTACTTATCCATGCACGTTACAGTATGATTATTCTTTATTAACCAAGAATCAAATGCTGGATTATAATGGTAACCATTGCAGGCAATCAACCATTTCTTTATTAACTATGCAAGAACCGTGAAAATAATGGTGTAAAACGTAGCAGGGTAAGAATTGTAGTATGCCGTCAATACCACTAGATGGCAGTCTGTATAACAGGCCACATTAGGCCACATTGCCTAAAAAGATTAAGACGCCGTTAGATTTTAGAAACCGAAACACTGTGTTGATAAGAAAATAATGGTGTATAGTGGGATGTGATCTACAGTCAAAGGTGTGGTCTAAAGTTAAGCTCCACAATAGGTGGGGTCAAGCTACAGTACAAAAGAGGATGCTTTGGGCAGGTCGTCTCAGCTGTTCCATGGACCAGCTCGGTATACTGTTGTATCCTTTGTGGAATATTAACATTAAACCCACTCGCATCAGACTTGCAAGTACTGGGCATTGACTGACTTGACCCTTGAACCGTGACTGATTGACTTTGACCCACAGTGTGTCGAGAAGAAATGATCCCGAACCCGATCCGTGCTGGAAAACCGATTTGTTCTGCATGTGTGAAAACTCGTCTATCCCTCTCACTGCTATCGCTTTACGACGTTGTTGAAAAGTATTGTAACGATCACGGCTGAATAGGCTCGGTAGCCCTGGCTAACGGGTCGGACCCTTTAGTCGAGCGATTAGCGACGTCTCCCGCGGTGCGGTGGATACGGGTTCGCGTCCCGGTTGCGGCACCTCTTGTTGTCGCTCTCCTCATTCGCTACAGCAGTGGTTCCCAACCTTTTTGGGGTCCTGGACCCCCTGCGTATTTTTGATCTACCCTGAGGACCCCTCCACCCGATCTTGGGGGAGGGGGGGGTTGCAATTTGATAGAAACAGTAGAAACTGCATTTTAAATTGCATGATAGCATTTATTCACTCTTGCAATTACACCACGGACCACTAGGGGTCCGCGGACCCCCGGTTGAGAAACACTGCGCTACAGTATCTTCTCCACCCTGAAATCATGGATTCTTTTACCGTTGTCATGACAGCCTGAAGGACTCAGACTGTGTGAGCATGGCCGTTAAGTTTGCAGATGACACGGCACTGGTCGACACCTCCGACAGCCCCGCCCACTTCGAGGAGGGAGCAGAAAAGCTGCGCTAGCGGTGTGAGGAGCACGTTCTCCAGATAAATGTGAGGAAGACAAAGGAGTTCCGCATAGACCTCCGGAGGAAGGCTGACCCTGTCCCACAGCTGACACTCAAAGGAGAGGTTGTGCAGAGGGCTAGCCGTTACCTTCAACAACGATACACAAACCAGCTTCAAAAAGTGCCAGCAGCAGCTCTACGTCCTATGGAGGCTGCGACATCTGGACGTAGTGTAACCCAGGTCAAGATAACCCAGGTCAAGATAACCCAGGTTAAAATAACCTACATATAATTACAGTTGAATCATGATGAATAAATATATAAATAATCATAATTATTCATTTTGCAAATAAATAGTAAACAGATAAGTAATTCATGGTATCAATAAATTCATATTCATAATTTTGGTTCAGATTGCTATTTCTTAAAACGATTAGCCAATCAGCTGCCTTGCTCGAGAGGGAGGAAGTTCCACAACCAGCTAGGTTTCAGAACGCCAGGCAAACGCTTGAGAGAAGCCACTAGAACGAGAGATAGAAGATTCTACTTTGAAATAGCAGCGGGCTACAATTGTTTCTTTCTTTATCCAAACTGAGTATTTTGTTTGGTTTAATCATCCTCCGGACCCTGGGTTTTGTGTTGTGTCCGAGTATCATCCAGGACTTGGTGAGCCAACTGCTAACTAGCCAAACTTTTCCGTTTTCAGTGTCTGTGTGCATAGGCTAGTTAAAGCTATAAGTAGCTCAGTTATGTTGTGGATCATAATTTGTGTAAAGATTATTGAGGAGCTACGTTTTTCTTTTGTAAACCAAATTGATAAGCTAGCTACTTCCAGTGAGGCTGCAGCAGCAGCATGGTGTATTAGCACAGAAAAGTGACCTGCGTCACAGCTAGCTACAGGCAGCCAGGCTGTAGTAGCATGGTGCACTAGCATAGCAGATTAAACTGCGTCACAGCTAGCTACAGGCAGCCAGGCTGTAGTAGCATGGTGCACTAGCATAGCAGATTAAACTGTGTCACAGCTAGCTACAGGCAGCCAGGCTGTAGCAGCATGGTGCACTAGCATAGCAGATTAAACTGCGTCACAGCTAGCTACAGGCAGCTAGGCTGTAGTAGCATCGTGCACTGTAGCAGCATGGTGCACTAGCATAGCAGATTAAACTGCGTCACAGTTAGCTACAGGCAGCCAGGCTGTAGTAGCATCGTGCACTAGCATAGCAGATTAAACTGCGTCACGTTTTATGTCAGTCGGTGCTTCTGTTGTTTTCCTTTGATTATTTTATTGAGAGATATGTAAACTAATGTCTTTGCATGTGTGATGTGCCTGTTATAATAAAGGACAGGTTTTTTTGGAAGGGGAAGATCGCGCTTGGTGTTTCATACCCCAAGCTGGAAACAAGATGGCGAGCCACCCATAGGAGACCTGCTGGATCCACGTGGTCTGTCTGCGGCTGCAGACAGCTCATTCTCAGGACAGCAGCCTACAGATTCGAGCACCTGGATTGTGGTAGGACTGAAATCTCCAGTTTGTTACTGCAAAACACAGTTGGACTCAGTGGAGCAACAACGGACTTTCCAAAAAGGACGGATTATATAGCCTACATTGATTATTGATTTTGATTGTTGATCTGATATTGTATTGTTAATTGCTGTATCGGCTGAGTTTATTACTCATTCATACTGTTCATGGGGTAATGCAATTGTGTGTTACTTTTGGCATTCTGGTTTACTGGTCAAGTAACTTAGGTTAATGGAAATTAAAACTGAAACTTAAAGGCCTAATAGAACAAAATAGAACATAAAACAAATTAACATAATTTGTCAACTCAAACAAGAGATAACTTCAAATTAGAATTAAAAGGATCCTAAATTAGAACTAAAATATCTATATAAAATATCTGAAACTCAAAATAGTGGTTTAATAAGGGTTATAAAACAAGAGGTTTCAAGGAATTTATCCATTCTCACTGTGTTATTGTGTAATTTTGTATGTTTCTCTGTCTATGTTTACAGTTCTTTATGTAAAAACAAGCCGGTAGTTCAAACTTTATCCCTGGTCTGTGGTCTGCAATCATTTGACGCTGGTTATAAACTGCTCCTATGAACCTAGAACTGGTGCTAGTCAACTGTCAACATCTACAGTGCTACAGTAGCCCTTCCCATCCTTCGTAACTTTTACATCTGACATGTAGAGAGCCTCCTCACCGTTTCTTTTCTGGCTTGGTATGAGGGGCTCTCAGAGACCAACAAGGCTAATCTGTGGAAGATGATCACCTTGAGGTCCAAGCTCTGCGGGGGGCAGTGTTCAACCCTCGGGCGCCTCCACAGCCAGAGGGGGTGAAAAAAGCAAGTAAGATCGCGAGGGCCTCTACTCATAATCTCAGCGCCTGCTTTCAGATCCTGTCCCCTGGTAGGGGGTGTGTTGCCCCTGTATTCTCTCATTACACTGTTTTTGATCAAACACGACAATCAGGGCCAACTTTCAACTCTTTGGCAAATAAATGTCACGTTGCCAGTTCAATACAGGCTCGTGCAGGGATGGTTTGACTGTTTTTACATGGTACCCATTTCCTGTCTCTGTGGGGAGGCGTTGTGGGAGCGAGCATGCATGGCCATGCATTACTGATGCAAGCACGCAGCACGGCTAATACTGCATCGTACGACACAGTAACCACCCCAGCCATGCGGAAGGAACCGTTACTCATCAAGAGGACGAGCTCAGTATGCAGGATAAGAGAATGTGTTTCTTCTCTCCAAGGAGAACAATGAAATCATAATAATAAGTTTTAATGCACGCAACCTCAGACAGACATAAGGTCTGCATGCTTTATCATGGGAAGCATGGAGGATGGGTAAAGCAACATTTCATGCCATTGCTATTGTACCCATTGAAAGGGTTGTGATTTAGAAAGATAGTGGTGGTTGTACTGTTCATATATATATATATATATATATATATATATATATATATATATATATATATAGTCCTTGCTCCATCCTCCTGATTAAGTGTTCACTGAAACGAGTAGCGACTATACATGACATTTTCACCACCAGACAGTTGAAAAGGTCAGTGAATCTAACCCAACTGTTGGTGTGCACAGCGCCATGAAGGCCAGCAGGGTTTGAGAAAGAAACTGTTAATCCACTACAAGGATAATATTCTACTCATAACTGGAAAATGGATAAAAAAAAATGGAAATGGAAAAAAGGGGACGCCGTTTTATTTTTAAATCATTGATATAGTGATATATATAAACTATTTGGAAAAAATACGTATTGTGTTTGAATCAGTACTTTTTTTGTCTCCCTAGGTGGATGCGTAGCTGTCCTGCAGCTTCCCTCTCCCTTTGATGCTTCCTTCAGGTGGGCATAAAAAGCCTAGTTGTCATTACTTATTTATGTGTAAAACCACGTTTTTGGTTCATGCTCTCTGTATGTGAAGTAGACATGAATCCATGTGTGCAGACCATCATGACAGACCCCAACATGTCCCAGGCTGTAGGTGGTGATGGTCACATCAAAAACTGCATGAAAAAAAAAAATTGGAAACACTTGGCCTCATTCATCAATCGTTCGTAGACGGGTGGTATATGGTGGCAAGATGGCGGCGCAAATTGACGTTTGCGGCGGCCTCATCCAGTACCGTCCATGCAGGGTCTTTGTCCATGTCTGCGTCTAAGTTTGACTTCGTCTGATGGCTGGGAGAGCTGGCGCTGGATCGGCAAGGGAGAGCTTGTTCTGAAGTATCCTGTGGGCCCTGGGCCAAGGGCGGTCTGAGGGCGGTCTGACAGGACGCGGAAGCGGGGCAAGCTAGGCTAACTGCTAGCCCATGCAGACCGGCGGTTCCGACAGTCATCCTGGCTGGCGTTCCTTCTCCTGGACAGTGATTTTTTTTAAGTTTAGATATGTGTATTAGTTTGGATATATGTGTGCTCTTGTAGTTTTTGGATGTGTGTTTTGGTCTTTGTGTTGCACTGCTGTGGGCTGGGGGAAACCATGTTTCGTTTCGTTTCATTTCATGTTGGCACGTGCATGAAATGAAACAACAAATAAAGTGTTTCTGATTCTGTATATAGGTACAAACTTGTTCTTACACACCCCTGGGACTTTTTAGCTCTCGAGGTTATCTGACAGCAGATGCAAAGCCTGATGGTTATTTGTAATTCCTCCCCCCTAACATCTGTTTTCTACCTCTTGCAACGAGCAGTCACCGGGCTTGATAAGACATCCGTGTTAACCAGTCGGTGTCTAAATTCAGGGTTAATGGGTCTCTGAGACAAACTGCAGAGCTAAAAAATTCCACAAGTGTGAAGGAACACATTTGTACGTGCAAACGATCGAGGCCCCAGAGATCCTGCACACCTGGAGGCGTTTGACATGATTAAACAAAACAAAGAATGTCCCTTGAATAACCATCATTCTATTCTGGTCTTATGTAAAAGTAATTGAACGTATCGATTCCTTCTTGACGTGTAACATTATTTTTTTTTCTTCCTCTTGGCTTATCTCCTAGGAGCTCTTTTACTGCAGTGTGGGTCGTCGAATTAGGCCTGCTGAGAAGTCAACATTCCCAGGCCTCAAGCTGGAAAACCTCCCACGTCACAGAATGTTATTGTGAAGATCACTTGTGCAAGAAGCCCTCAGGAGTATCCCTCAACAACAGTCGATGATACGCCTGCATATCATAGAACTAACAATTTTCCAGATTCATTTAGCCATACTGCAAGTAGATGTAATTTCTTCCCAGCTAGTCATGTCTGGAAAATTGCCTAATCCTGTTTTTGGTCTGAGAATATTACAGGAATGACTTCAGGAAACATGTCTGGTCCGCTCCTGTTTGCCAGATCTGGGCCAGAACCAAGCCATAGCAATGCCGCATGTGCCACTTATTTGCCAGAGGTGGTCCATATTTGTTTTGTAATATTTGGGCCATATTCACCATTTACCACACGGGTCACATCCAGACCACATGTTGCCCAGAGCACCGCATCTTTGGCAAAAGAGGCCCACATGTGATTTGGCATATTTGGGCCATATTTGTTATTATACATGTGGGCCACTTCAGGCTCACATCCCCATGTTGTCAGGGCCAGAAGAAGACCATCAGTGCCGCATCACTGCCTGAAGTGGCCCACATCCGGAGTGCTGTCTGGGAATGACCTCATGAGACGTGCGGTGGTGGAAGTTCAGCTCCGGTGATGTCGTGCCGTAGGGAGGCGAAACCGGTTGAATGCTGGCATGCAGATCAGCGGCGGGACCCGGTCTGCTGCATGTGTTTTTGATCACTGTGGCAGTGTGAGCAATTTGCTCTGTCGGCGTGTGCACACTGTGTTGTCCAGGATATCTGTCAAAATGAGATGCACAGCGGAGACGATGATCAAATCACTGCCATGGACTGCTACCAGCAGAAAACTCACGCTGCCTCCCCAGTTATCAAACTGGCCAGAACACACACTGAACCGAGCAGGATGATTCCTCTGTAGCATCAGCCCTCTCTCTCTCTCACACACACACACACACACTTTCATCTCTCCCAAGCATAATTCACAAAGCAGTGTGTTGCGGCGGCGGGGGGAATGAGATGCAGAGAGGACAGGAATGGTAATTGGCAGCTTGACTTTCAGCACAAGGCCCTTCACAAAGCTTTGTTTTGCTGTTCATTATATCCGACGGAGAGGAACTGGCCTTCTCCGCGGTCAACACGCGCTCCTTTCCTCAGTATACATCATCTAGTGCGGCGCTGAAAAGCCGAGTTTTCTCTCCAACCACCTACACAAACCTACACAGCGAGGGCGGTGCATGCTGGAGACTGTACAAAATGGAGCCGATGAATAAACTTTCCAAAGTCAGGCATGAGGTGCTAAAAACCAGCGCTGTTACTGGAGGCTGGCTGAAGTGATTCGGTCAGGGAGTTGCTGGTCCTCTCTTCCACAAAGAAAAAAATAGTTTGGGGCGTCCGGGTAGCAGTGGTGGTCTGTTCCGTTGCCTACCAACACGGGGATCGCAGGTTCAAATCCCTGCGTTAACTCCAGCTTGGTCGGACGTCCCAACAGACACTGCGGGTGGGAAGCCGGATGTAGGCATGTGTCCTGGTCGCTGCACTAGCGCCTCCTCTGGCCAGTCGGGGCGCCTGTTCGGGGGAACTGGGGGGGGGCGGGATAGCGTGATCCTCCCACGCGCTACGTCCCCCTGGTGAAAGTCTTTACTGTCAGAAGGCATGTGGTAGTCTGCAGCCCTCCTCGGCAGAGGGGGTGGAGCAGCGACCGGGACGGCTCAGAAGAGTGGGGTAATTGGCCTGGTATAATTGGGGAGGAAAAAAAGGAGGGGAGGGGGGCAAAAATAAATTTTAAAAAAGAAAAGTTTGAAGGGTCTCAGGAAATGTATCCACGGTTTTCCTGGGGGGGGGGGCGGTCACTGGGGAAACGATTATGGGTAGTACTTCCGGTGTTCGGCGGAAGCAGTATCGCAGACCGGCGGCAGATTTGGCAGAAGAAGTGTTAGCTATTGCTGCTCGTATTTAAAAACGACGGTACAAGTTGCTAACCTCCATATGAAAGGCCGTTACGGAGCTCGGGGACAACACGTGATGTTCGCGGTTGAACAACCAGACGGAACTTCACGAGGCACTCAAACGGGAGGTTCCTTGCAGCGTCCGAGCCCCCTCCCCGTGTCACGTGTTTGCCTTTTTATGAACAGAAAGAGCTTGGTGCTGGGGGCAAATGTGTTGTTTCTTCTTCGCTCCTCTGTAGAGCTTGGTGCTGGGGGGTAAATGTGTTGTTTCTTCTTCGCTCCTCTGTAGAGCTTGGTGCTGGGGCTAAATGTGTTGTTTCTTCTTCGCTCCTCTGTAGAGCTTGGTGCTGGGGGTAAATGTGTTGTTTCTTCTTCGCTCTTCTGTAGAGCTTGTTGCCGGGGGTAAATATGTTGTTTCTTCTTCGCTCCTCTGTAGAGCTTGGTGCTGGGGCTAAATGTGTTGTTTTTCTTCTTCTTCGCTCCTCCGTGGAATGCCCACGTGCTCCTGCAGCTCTGCAGCTCGTGCGCCAGACTCTCACCCTCAGTCTCATGTCCATGCTGGCTGCACATGTCCTCTTGGATGTCGTCAGCTCCCCCGGTTCCTTTTTTAATCATATTTTCAGATGTCGCTTCTCGCTTGGCGTGCTGTCACAGACTCCATTAATAATGTCATGTTTCCCCTCACGCGTCGCAGCAAGTTAATTCAAAGTTGAGCTAATTTTCTTCTTCTAAAACGAGGTTTCACACCTCCCAGGCACTCTGGGCCTCGGGGAAGTCGGGAAGTCGAGCGCTTGAGTGAGAAGCAAGCTATAGTCAGCAAGTGTGAAAATAACTAAACACGTGTTGCTATTACAGGTGTGCCGTGCTCAGCTTTCCCCAGGTCATCCCACGTGCAGCAGGCTCCGATCCAGGAAGAACAACACCGCCGACCTGCAGGAAAAAGACATGAAGCACTACTGGACAGAAAAAAGGCTGCTGCAGCACAAGAGGCAGTGTTGTGGGTGGTGCAATGGCCTCTGCTTTTCAGACTGAACACAAACCAGAGTACGCTTTACATAACTTAATGACGCCTCTACAAATCCTGATGCAGTATTGTACGACCACTGGAGGGCGGTCCATTTAATGCACAGCATGCTGTTGGGATGGGAATGAGGCGTGAGCACTTCAGGAATCGGGAATCAGGGACAGTACACAAAAGAAACGAACCCCCCCCCCCAGCAGTGCAACACAAAACACACATCCAAATCCTCCAGAAACAATACTGTAGCGAATGAGGAGGGCAACCACAGGAATCGCCGCAGCCGGGACGCGAACTCGTATCTTCCGCACCGCGGGCGACATCGCTAACCGCTCGACTAAAAGATTCCATACCGTCAGCTAAGGTGTCTACTTATTCATGGACGTTACACTTCCCCCCTCTTTCGGGAAGCGCGTCCTCGCGCATCCCACTTCTGACACCGATGTAGCGAATTTGGGGGGCAGCCCGGGACCCGTCGCCACAGCCGGGACACGAACCCGTATCTCCCGCACCGCGGGCGACAACGTTAACCAGTCAACTAAAGGGTCCGACTCGTTAGCCAAGGGCTAAGCAAGCCTGTCCATCCGTGATCGTTACACTACCAACGAAAACAATCAAAAACAGAGAGAACAAGGCAACAACAACAACAACACAAACAGTTAACAACACAGTCCTCCCAGCGCAACACAGCCTCAAAACTCCACCGTCCAGAGAAGGAACGCCAGCCAGGATGACTGTCGGAACTGCCCCGCTTCAGACCGCCCTCGGTGTTTCCTCTTCGGGCGCAGCTCCGGGGTCCTTGGGCCCACCGGACGCAGCACACCAAGCTCTCTCGTTTTTCTATCTAATGAGTTTTTCTGACATTTCTGTCTATGCGTTCTTATTTTACAACGTGTGACTTCGAAAGCCCCAAAACGCAACATTGCTGAACAAAGCATCAATTACAAGAATTCAGACCATCCACCTTTATGTTGAAGAGGGGCCTAAGGTCTCCAAGGCTGCAGAGGGGCCTAAGGTCTCCAAGGCTGCAGAGTGGCCTAAGGTCTCCACTCTCCTGCAAAACTCGGTGGGGTGAAGCAGTCGGCTGTGGCGCAAATGCAAAATAACGAAAATATATACATTAAAAAAAAACCAGCACCACAGTTAAAGCGTCTTCTTTGTAAAAAGAAAGCTGTGGAGGGAAAAGCTCAGAAGATGGAGTGATGTGTGTGGGCTGTGGGGTTGCTATGCTGGCGGAGGATAGACAGGAGCCGTGTGCATCATGCCTGGGGCATGGCCATGCGTTGGCTGCCTTCAGAATTGTTTCATCATACCAGGTAGGCTAGCGGTCCATGGGGGGAGGGGGGGTTAGCTGGTCCCATCTGTATACCCCGTCAGACTCAGGGTTCCTACAGAGGTCCAACATGGAACATGCAGGTTGGGCTCTCTGGTGCTGCCCAGCCCAAATGTTACTGTGTGTAGGCAGTGACTTACAAAAAGCAAAGCACCCACATCACACTGAATAATGAGGTGCAGGACAGACAGGGCATCAGAATGAAAACAAAAGAGTCCACACACTGTGCCCATATCTGCTCCAACAGTGTTCAATGGCGAGACAGGATGGGGAAAGGATCTGGCATTCCTGATGAAGATGCAGTCGAAACCTGGATGTTGTCATTAAACCAGAAAACGAGACTCCTTGTCTCAATGAGACCTTCTTGATTAAATAAAGGTTAAGTGAACAATAAATAAACATCCCCTTTATGATGGTTAGGCTTCTTCTTGTTGGAAGATGGCGGCGTGAATTCACCCAGTACCGTCCATGCAGGCAGGGTCTTTGTCCACGTCTGCGTCTGTTTGTGTCTGGGTTTGATGGCTGGGAGAGCTGGCGCTGGATCGGCTGGGGGAGCCTGGTCTGCTGCATTCTGTGGGCCCAGGGGAATGAAACGACAAATAAATAAATATTCCTGATTCTTGGAAAAACCCTACGTTATTGCACACGCGCTGAAACGTCTTAAGGGAGATGGAGTTCAACAGTTTTACTTGTTCCCTTACACAAAACTGCAGCAGCCACATTCTTGCAAAAGGGGTCTCTTCTGCTGTATTTCTTCAACATTTCCCCTCATTCACAGGAGCCACTCTACTTTATTTGATCAGCACTGCTCAATGTAGGAAAAGACTGCTGAAAATTATATATATATATATTTTTAGCATTAACATCAGCAACTCTTTACATTTTGGCGACCCCTCTGTGTGTGTATGTTTGTGTGCACTGAGGGAAACCGTTGCATAACGTGTCTTGCAGACTGGGCATGTGTATGAGCTAATGACAGCACACGCAGAGGACCGGTCCACGCTGAGCCTGGCTGCACCAGTGCCTGTAATCAGGCCGCATCGTCACTCTTAACCCCTACCTGACCCTGGGGGGTCTCTAACCTTTGGCCCCTCCCCTGACATTGGGGCCTCCTAGGACACGTTGGGGTGTCAGTTTTGGAAATGGATAAAAAAAACCCAATGCCATCCACTTGAACAGGACACTAGACATCACATTTTACAGCCTTTACCCATCTTGGCTTTACTGAGTCCACATTGATAAGAACGGGTTGGCCACCCCGTTCTCAGGTCAGCTGACCGAGGCTGCTGGCTAGCAGCAGTCGTTCAGCTGTGACTGGATTTTAGGATTGGTGATTTTGGGGCGTTATGTTCCCAATTCTTCTCTTTTCGCAAAGAGAAAACGACTCTGTTGGCGGTGCGTTCAAGACTGCTGCACAAAACGAAACTGTTTTCTCATCCTGAATCATGCAAAATGGTCAGAAATAGTTCAGAACAGTGCCTCCCTCGTTGTGACAAAGGGTTAACCTCGAGAATTGATATTTTGATAAATTCAGGTTCAGCTTACATCTCCAATTGGACTATGGTGCAGCCCAATTTTGTCACTCTGAATTGCAGCTACCCAAGGCCACTTCACATCACCTGCCACACTGACGGAGGCCCTGCAAGTCCTACCTAATGGCCCTGCAGAGGTGTTTAGAAAGCTCTGCTGACAGCATCTGTCCCTGGTTTCCACCTAATCACAGAAGTCTAAAACCTGTTCTGTTAGCCCCCCCCCCCCCCCCATGAATGCAAACGAAATAGGAAAGGGTGGGAACATGGTGGGGCGAACTCACGTTTGCCCAGAACCGACTATGCAGTGTCTTTGTCCACGTCCACGTCTAAGTTTGTGTCATCGTGTGAAGTTTGCGAGAATTTGTGTCTGTGATCGTCGATTTTGTTTAATGGCGGGGAGAGCTGGCGCTGGATCGGCTGAGGGAGCTGGTCTGCTACGTCCTGTGGGCCCAGGGACCACGGCCCTGCCTGGAGCTGTGCCCGAAGAGGAAACACCGAGGGCGGTCTGACAGGACGCGGAAGCGGGGCAGGCTAAGCTAACTGCTAGCCCATGCAGACCGGAAGTTCCGAGAGGCATCCTGGCTGGTGTTCGTTCTCTGGACAGTGACATTTTTGTACTGTGTTGCACTGAGTGACCGTGTTGTTAACTATTTGTGTTTTCTTGCTTTGTTCTCTCTGTGTTTGTATGTTTTTGGTGTTGTCGTTTCTGGGAAATTTTGGATATGTGATTTTATCTTTTGTGGTGCACTGTTGTGGGCTGGGACAAACGCAAGTACGTAGATGAACATGACAGTAAATAGTTCCTGGATCCTGAAGATCTTATAAACCCTTGTTCCTTGTGGGATTTGATCAACACAGGACTGAAATTGTGTCTGTGCTGTCAGAGGGGGAGTAAGACTTGGTGTGCTGTGGCTGCAAATACATTGTAGAGAGGGAAAATCATGAAGATGGTTTCCCGGGCACCTCATAGCTCATGACGCACGGGAGTCGGGCATCTCAAGTTGGTTAAACATTGCCATCATGAATTAGAAATCACTTTTTATTCAACATTAATCTTTTGTGGTTTAGTGCAACTAAATTCAATAAGAGCAAAAGGAAACCAGTTCATTAGTCACACAAGACAGCACTTCTGCAGGGAGAGAGCACGAGAGACATGCACATAAATATAAAAACCCGACAGGATGGGGGAAATGGGTTTTCTCCATAATGTGTTTTTCTCATAAGGATAACGTTGTTCTGCAAGGGGCCAAGTCTGCTCTGGAGCTGCCTGGTAGCTCAGTTGTGCGAAGTAGTCGTCGAGTTCTAGACCTGTCATGGCAATTACTGAATTCCACGCTGACAGAAATGAGGAACGAGACAAAAATCTCTTCCAGTGTTGTCACACGATTTTAATATATGTTCATGGACAGACGCATCCAAGCCCAGGGGCCTGAATGTGCTCCGGTCAATACAGTCCAGTCTCTCTTATAGGACAGTTGTCTGTTCTTCCCCACCTTATCTCATGTCTTCCAGCTCTCACCCACCAAGGCCACTTCTCCATTTAGTGTGTGCAGACTTGCTACACTCAGTGAGTCCCCCATACAGCCAACAATGAACAATAGGCCCTTATTTGTGCACCTGGAGAGACACTTTATAAGACCACCTTTGTTCTACTACACACCTAAGCGATGTAAGGTCATGAGAAAGATTAAAAGTAAGCAAACATCAAATATGAATTGCCCTCACAGACCCATACGAGATTTTAACTATTCCATATATAGTGGTCAGTTTTTGATTAATCCTCGATCCTTTGTCGTCGGCAGGAAATAGAATTTTGCATTTTAAATAATCCATAAATCCCTCCATCCATTATCCAAGCCGCCTATCCTGCTCTCAGGGATGCTGGAGCCCACCCCAGCAGTCACTGGGCGGCAGGCTGGGAGAGACCCTGGACAGGCCGCCAGTTCATCAGTATGGATATGGACCAGTGCTAAAGATTGAGGCCCTTCATCTACTCATACCAGGACATGGGCCAGTGGTAAATGTTGCGCCCCTGTGGTGAGTCATGTGTTGGTAACCTCTGACTCCAGAAGAGATTATATTGGACTTTTGATTTCCACAAAAACCGAATGTAACTGGATGAATATGGATTAATCGATGGATATGGGCCGGTGGTAAAGATTGACCCCCTGCAGCGAGTCATGAGCTGGTAAACTCTCACTCCAGAAGAAACTATGTTGGACTTCTGACTATCACCTGATGGCTTTGGTGACAGGCATGGGGACAAGTCCATGAATACTGGGATGGCATCCAGCATTTTACATGTGCCCCCGTCCACAGGGTTAGTGGTTGTGTCAGGAAGGACATCCGATGTAAAATTTTGCCAAATCAGTATGCGGCTTGCATACGGCTTTGTTCTACTTATTCATTTTTTAAAAAATCATTTTATCACAGGGAGAATTTGAATTTGAGAATGATCTGTTGCTGATGTGAGGCCACAAAAATATTTGATTTACACTTGAAATCTCGAGAACAATTGAACCCATATGACTCTAATGTTTGACATCCATCCATCCATCCATCATCCATCCATCCATCCATCCATCTGTAACAGAGATGGATATTACATGTTGTAAACTTGTTGAGGTTCGGCAAAATATATGAAGTTATTGTTCTTTATATATTGAGTTTCTCTTGTACTCCCCATATTGAAACCTGGGATCTTTCACTTAGCGCCTCCTAGTGGTGGCGGCTGTGGTCACGTACGTGCGTTACATAATAACGTCTCTGTCCCTTCGTCACACGACGGCGACAGAGTTGGTATGTTGTCCTAAAGAGCTCCCTCCAAACATGGCTAGAAAAAGTGTTATAAAATTGATAAAAGTGCACTCCAGTTACGGCAATCGTTGTATAAACATATGCACAATATTTTTCCATGCTTTGTGTTTCTTTTGTTAAACTTCACGAAACGTTCACACAAGCTAATGACGTTTTTGTAATGGCCGCCGTTGTTCTCCGCTAGCTGACATTTAACATTAACATTTGCTAGCTGACATTTAACATTAACATTTGCTAGCTAACATTTAACATTAACATGCGCTAGCTAATATTTAACATTAACACATGCTAGCTAATATTTAACATTACACATGCTAGCTAACATTTGCTAGCTAACATTTAACATTAACATTTGCTAGCTAACATTTAACATTAACATGCGCTAGCTAATATTTAACATTAACACATGCTAGCTAACATTTGCTAGCTAACATTTAACATTAACATTTGCTAGCTAACATTTAACATTAACATGTGCTAGCTAATATTTAACATTAACATGTGCTAGCTAACATTTGCTACCTAACATTTAACATTAACATTTGCTAGCTAACATTTAACATTAACACGTGCTAGCTAATATTTAACATGAACATGTGCTAGCTAACATTTGCTACCTAACATTTAACATTAACATTTGCTAGCTAACATTTGCTAGCTAATATTTAACAATAACATGTGCTAGCTAACATTTGTTCCATTTCTTTACGAACAGGGCTGGAGTTGAGCTGACAATACATGACTACAACATCTATATGTTCATTTTGATTTTGCCAGGTATGTTGTTTTGCTGAATATAAATTCTCTGCGATGTGCATATAGTTACATTCATTTCATATTAATACAAACGGCTTCAGGGAATGTTATTATGTAAAATGTTTACATTAAGAAGTGAAATTTAACACTGTTGTAAACTATATGATCGAGTTTTATTTTGGTTGAACCAGTTGTTATTACTGTATTTTGTTTTGTGTTTATTATGTATGTACACTACCGTTCAAAAGTTTGGGATCACCCAAACAATTTTGTGTTTTCCATGAAAAGTCACACTTATTCACCACCATATGTTGTGAAATGAATAGAAAATAGAGTCAAGACATTGACAAGGTTAGAAATAATGATTTGTATTTGAAATAAGATTTTTTTTACATCAAACTTTGCTTTCGTCAAAGAATCCTCCATTTGCAGCAATTACAGCATTGCAGACCTTTGGCATTCTAGCTGTTAATTTGTTGAGGTAATCTGGAGAAATTGCACCCCACGCTTCCAGAAGCAGCTCCCACAAGTTGGATTGGTTGGATGGGCACTTCTTTGAGCAGATTGAGTTTCTGGAGCATCACATTTGTGGGGTCAATTAAACGCTCAAAATGGCCAGAAAAAGAGAACTTTCATCTGAAACTCGACAGTCTATTCTTGTTCTTAGAAATCAAGGCTATTCCATGCGAGAAATTGCTAAGAAATTGAAGATTTCCTACACCGGTGTGTACTACTCCCTTCAGAGGACAGCACAAACAGGCTCTAACAGGTACTATTTAATGAAGATGCCAGTTGGGGACCTGTGAGGCGTCTGTTTCTCAAACTAGAGACTCTAATGTACTTATCTTCTTGCTCAGTTGTGCAACGCGGCCTCCCACTTCTTTTTCTACTCTGGTTAGAGCCTGTTTGTGCTGTCCTCTGAAGGGAGTAGTACACACCGGTGTAGGAAATCTTCAATTTCTTAGCAATTTCTCGCATGGAATAGCCTTCATTTCTAAGAACAAGAATAGACTGTCGAGTTTCAGATGAAAGTTCTCTTTTTCTGGCCATTTTGAGCGTTTAATTGACCCCACAAATGTGATGCTCCAGAAACTCAATCTGCTCAAAGAAGTGCCCATCCAACCAATCCAACTTGTGGGAGCTGCTTCTGGAAGCGTGGGGTGCAATTTCTCCAGATTACCTCAACAAATTAACAGCTAGAATGCCAAAGGTCTGCAATGCTGTAATTGCTGCGAATGGAGGATTCTTTGACGAAAGCAAATTTTGATGTAAAAAAAATCTTATTTCAAATACAAATCATTATTTCTAACCTTGTCAATGTCTTGACTCTATTTTCTATTCATTTCACAACATATGGTGGTGAATAAGTGTGACTTTTCATGGAAAACACAAAATTGTTTGGGTGATCCCAAACTTTTGAACGGTAGTGTATATATCAGCAGTAGACAGCCCTTCGTCACACGATGGCGACAGGGTTGGGCTGGAGTTGAGCTGACAATATGTGACCACAATATGTTCATTTTGATTTTGCCAGAACTGAGTTGTGCTTAAAATAAATGGGCCTGCAGCAGCTACCCTGAATTCAGAGGACTGGTGTGGTTTCTACACAGTATAGCCAAGAAAAGAGGGTTACACAACCATCCATCCATCCATCCATACACCCATCCAGTATTGGGTGCAATCAACCCCTGGACAGGGCAGCAGTCCAACACAGTGTGTTTGACATGGTTAGTTAAAAAAAAGTAATGTAAAAAAAGTTGGGTTGTGAAGTATACAGTGTCTTAGAGCTGGAAGAATAAACCCAAACCATGTTGGAATTGCTCAACAGTCATAACACATGTTTTTCCTCTAACTCGTTTCACCGTTGCATCTTTTTCTGATAAAAATGTGCTTACATATTTCAGGTGGTATTAGTGAAGCACATGCAGGTGTTTGAGGTTAGTTTCAGTCTCATCTGTGGTTCATATTACTATCATCTGGTCCACATCAACCATGTGTGCAGGGAAAACAGACTGATATGATCAAAAACAAGAGTGAAATGATGGACAGCGGTGTTGTCTTGACTCATTTGAGAAAGCCAGTGATGTCATTAAGACACAGCTTGACAGGCCCCATCAGCATGCAGGAACATGCTTCCTGCAGGATGTCCTCATCTGCATAAAGATCATCTCGTCATAGGTAAATGTTGATGTCCCTATTCAACAAAAAGACATTTTGTGCGGAATTTCATCACACAAGCATAAACATTTATTGGAAAAAGGCCCCCAATCCTCTAAACTACAGTAATCATGTTACATAAGGGGCTGTACAGGATTGCTGTGACATGGTTTACCAAAGAGCAGCTAGAAGATGAAACTGGGACACCTCACTGAAGATCTGATGATGCAGGAATAGAGACGTCCTTCATCTTCGCCGTAATGAAAGCGGTGTTACATCTCAGCGGTCTACTCAGGAGCAGCAGCGTTGAATTAAGAAAAGAAATAACACAGGACGATGCATATCTCCTTTAATTCATTTGCTGCATGTCAAGTCTGCCCGTGGTCCCGTGGGAGCAGGTCTTCACACTTTCACATGTGCAGCTGGAAGTGCAGCAGAGAGTCTGACTCGTCACAGAAGACAGAAATGGGAGTTGAACCATCATCACGTGCTGCTCTCCCCGCTCATAGAAACCAGCGGCGAGCTTCACTTCTGCAGCTTCGACATGGACAGGGATCATGTTTTGCGTGAGACTTGAAAAGTAAACATGAAAATGCAAAAATACAAGTAGTCGTGGATTGAGGAAGCATTGTGTTTGGAAGCAATCCAGGATGAAAATCTGTATTAATGCAAAAGGGAGAAAAAAAATGAAAAGGAAAAGAGCGAGAGAAGTATTCAGGCACTTGTAAATTCTCTCTGATCCTTGGCTACACTGTGCTTCATTATACATGTGCATGCATTTTACAGATGACTCTTTATTCTGGCGTGAGGAGCACGAGGTCACCTCTGCAAGACACGGCTCAGGGCTGCACATTCAGTCACAACAAATTAAAGGGATCCCAAGTATTTACAAAACATTCACATTCCTATTTACACGCATTTCTGCTGTTCTCTCCCTTAATCATTGTTTCAACAATCATAAATGCACAGGGGTTTTTTTGTAAGTCGAAGACAAATCCAAACAAAATCCCACAGCGCATAAAGCACATTAACACCCAAATGCCAGTATGTCCTGCGATGGACTGGTGGCCTGTCCAGGGTGTCTCCCCTCCTGCTGCCCAATGACTGCTGGGATAAGCTCAATGGATGGACACCAGCATGTCAAGTCTTTTTCTCTCGTGTTGTGGGGGGGGTCTTGTGAACGTCGTCATGTAAAAGTAAAAATGTTAAAAGGTATGGATGAATCTACTCTGTGAGAATTTCTCATTTCGTGGCACTCCTGTCCATGCATCCTCTGCTGGGATGCTTTAGCAGGCGCCGGTGTTCGCAGGGAAGCCGCCTGAGACACTGACGGCAGCACTTTTCCCTGCTCCCGCTGCATGGTGCATGACTGTCCACGGTGTTACTGGAGGGACATGTTAAATGCATCTGCCTTCTGCACACGGGGCTTGTTTGTCTTGACTTCTCATTGTTGAACTTCTTCGTCGACCATCTGCAGCACTGCAGAGCGTCGCCCCCTCCGGCAGGCCCTGTATGAAGCTCACTGGATCAAATGCAGCTTAAGAAAAAATGAACAACAATGTGCTCAGGAATCACAAGTAGCGTTGCATGAAAAACAACTCTGTCTGTGCTGGGAAGGTATGAAGGCATTATCAAGGTCACAGTTATCACTAACAACGTTGCCGAGGGACTTGACTAACCACAAAGTACCTACAAGAAGAGTCTTGTTGAAGCCGACATTGAGCCCGGACCCTTGTGCTTACCTGTCTGATCCTAACAGATCTACACAGACAGGTGCTGACTCAGTACAGGCTGACTACGGACATCAACAACACACACAGGTTTCATGAACTAACAGAAGAAACGTACTGTACAGTTGCAGTCACGGCCTCGGTCCATCGAGGGCCAAGAGTACAGCTTTTAATTTTCATCCCCTTTCTGATCTGAGACCACTTTTGTAAACCGTAAATTCATATAAGCTAAGTAAAGTGATTCATGGTGAGTTTAGGCCCTCACGGCGGGCCCGCGGGTTTTGACGATATTGTCGTAAATGTAAACTATACACACTACAGGGTCTCAGTTCGCACATTTCATATCACGTCAACGTTCACAAACCTGGACTCTTTCTCTTACGGCACAGTTCAGTTGGGTGGTATTACATCTGAAACTGATTAGTGTCAATACCCAGAAGAAGCAAGTTAGCTTGCAGCTATCACTGCCAAGTGTTGCTTTTACATTAGTGCAATAAACAAGTTGGTTTTTGGGCAACAACCACCTACGATGAAGCTATTTCCCCAGTATGTAATATATACTTACTAAAGAAAGATAACAGATTCAACATGTCGAAATGTCCCTAGAACCCCCTGCAAGAGGTTGCACAACATGCTTAACAAAATATAACCCAATAATAGTCCGATAATAATAATCCAAGAGCAGTTTCCAAACAAGCATTTCATGAACTTTGTGCATCATGGCAGCGTTTGGTAGAACTTTGTGAGTTACTGTATATTATTTCAACAAAAACAGCAAATATAAGCATGCATTCGATCACGCATCCTCGACCCAGGTTTGGATTTCGTTAAGCCCGTTTACTGTCGTATGGTTCTATTAAAAGGCCAGGGCTGCCTGAGGCCGGGTCTGTGGGGAAAATTCAGGGCGGTTCAAGAATGAATCTAGACACTCCAACCTTTATGAATAATTTGAGAGTGTGAGATATTCACTGTTATAAATTAAACTACAAGCATCTTGATATGTGATAAAAACTAGGAAGCTTTTTATTTTCCTGAATTGTTCTTCATTGCAGTGGCTTTTGGCTGACTGCCCCGTTGCAAATGCACAATGTTGCTAGCCAATACTATTTTTATTTTTCATACTTAATAGCTGGGGCTTTAATACCTTAAAATATTATACACATGTAAGAGGAAACCATCTTGATTAGAGTCAAATCTAACGTATCAGCCTTCACCTGTGTAAAAATGTAATTTATTTGGAAAGCTTTCAGTGTGAAACTCTGTTAATCCTATAGGGTGTCTTATGACAGACGAAGCTGTGAATTCTATATTATATTTGAATGTCGAGTCAATAAGTGAGCTGCAAGTGCAACGGCTGAGGGAAAATAGCGCTGTTGGACTCCTTTCTATCCTACAGCTGCCCCGGGAAAAGTCTATAAACAGCTATAAAGGTAACCTATGCAAGATTTCTTTCCTTGACTAGCATACAATCCTTTCAAATAGGACAGAAGATATGGTGGACAGACTGAACTTGTAATTCATTCATTCCCCGCAGCAAAATAGCGCCTCATACGGCTTGCGTCTGTCCTGTACCTTGTACCAGAGGTGGGACCAAGTCATTCCTATACCTTGTAACAGAGGTGGGACCAAGTCATTCCTATACCTTGTAACAGAGGTGGGACCAAGTCATTCCTATACCTTGTACCAGAGGTGGGACCAAGTCATTCCTATACCTTGTAACAGAGGTGGGACCAAATCATTGTTTTCCAAGTCACAAGTAAGTCTTAAGTCTTGGCAGTTGAGCCCTGCCTGAGTCAAGTCCCAAGTCTTTCACCTTGAGTTTCAAGTTCCAAACAAGTCATTATGTACTCTTGGTCAAATTTAATGCCATTTCCAAAATGTTAACAAAATAATAGTTATAATAGCGCTCCACTGACTGTAAACCATTCTATTCACTGTGAGAATTTTCATCATTTATTCTGGTTTATTCTGGTCGAAAGGAGCCAGTTGAGGTGGTTCGGGCATCTGATTAGGATGCCTCCTGGGCACCTTCCTTTGGAGGTTTACCGGGCACGGCCAACTGGGAGGAGACCCCGGGGTAGACCCAGAACTCACTGGAGGCACTACAGTCTGGTCTGGGAGCACTTTGGAATCCCCCAGGAGGAGCGGGAGGGCGTTGCTGGGGAGAGATACGTCTGGAGTGCCCTACTAAGCTTGCTGCCACCGTGACCCAACCCCGGAGAAGCGGCTGAAGATGAATGAATGGATGAATGAATGAATATTCTGGTCAGTGTCTATATCCCACCCCAGGCCTGTGTTAGAGGCATTAAAACACCTGGCTGATCAAGTTACAAACATGGAGCGCAAATATCCCAACTCCCTACTCATTATCCTTGGGGATTTGAACAGAGCAAACCTCAGTCACGAACTGCCAAAATACAGACAACATGTTAAATGTCCCACCAGAGACTAAAACACTCTGGATCATTGTTACACAATATTAAAGGATGCCTATCGCTCTGTCCCCCGTGCAGCCCTGTGCCTCACTGATCACTTTCTGATTTTTCTTATCCCAACCTATAGGCAGAAACTAAAACCTACAAAGCCTGTGATTAAAACTGTGAGGAAATGGACCAATGAGTCAAAACTGGAGCTCCAGGCCTGCGACTGCACTGACTGGAGTGTTTTTGAGGCGGCATCTACAGACCTGGGTGAACTTAATGACACTGTGACATCTTACATCAGCTATCGTGAGGACAAGTGTGTGCCCACCAAAACCTACTGTACCTTCAACAACAATAAGCCCTGGTTCACAGCAAAACTCAGGCAGCTTCATCAGGCCAAAGAGGAACCCTACAGGAGTGGAGATAGAATTTGTTATAACAAAGCCAGAAATACACTCACGGATGAGATCAGAGTGGCAAAAAGGTGCTACTCTGAAAAGTTGAAAAACAAGTTTTCTGCCACTGACCCATCATCAGTCTGGAGAGGTTTGAAAGACATTACCAACTACAGGAGACCACCCCTCACACTGCAGGGAGCCATCAACTGGCTGAACACCTAAATGAGTTTTACTGCAGGTTTGAAAAGCAAACTTTCACAGCCCGCACCCTCTCCAGCCACAATACACAACCAACTGCACTCCCTGCCAGTCACTCTCCCCTCCTCACTGAACCCCCACCAACACTCAAGATCTGTGTTGAGGACATGCGCCAGATCTTCCAGAGACAGAAGACCAGGGAGGCACCAGGCCTGGATGGCGTGTCACTCTCCTGTCTGAAAGTCTGAGCTGGCCCCCATTTTCACACTGATCTTCAACAGATCACTGGAGCTGTGTGAAGTCCCCTCCTGCTTCAAGAGCTCCACTACCATCCCGGTCCCCAAGAAACCCTGTATCACAGGATAAAATGACTACAGGCCCGTTGCCCTAACGTCTGTGGTCATGAAATCCTTCAAAAGACTGGTGTTGGCCCACCTGAAGGAAATCACAGGCCCCCTGCTCAACCCCCTGCAGTTTGCCTACTGAACAAACAGGTCAGTGGAGGACGCAGTCAACATGGGATTGCACTACATCTTCCAACACCTTGACTCCCCAGGGACATCCGCAAGGGTCCTGTTTGTCGACTTCAGCTCAGCGTTCAACACCATCGTCCTAGATATCTGTGCTCACTGTAACAGCCAGTGGATTAAAAACTTCCTGACAGACAGAAGGCAGCTGGTGAGGCTGAGAGAAATCACATCCAGCACCTGGACAATCAGCACTGTGGTACCCCCAAGGGATGTGTGCTCTCCCCTCTACTCTTCTCCCTCTACACAAATGACTGCACCTCAGGAGACTCGTCTGTTAAACTCCTGACATTTGTGGACGGCACAACCATCATTGGCCTTATCCTGGATGGTGATGAGTCTGCATATAGATGTGAGGTTGATCAGCTGGCCCTCTGGTGCGGCCATAACAACCTGGAGCTGAACGCGCTCACAACTGTGGAGATGACAGTGGACTTCAGGAGGAGCCCCCCAACACTAATCCCCCTCATCATACTCAACAGCATGGTGTCTGCAGTGAAAACTTACAGATTTCTGGGCTCCACAATCTCCAAGAACCTAAGGTGGGCATCCAACATAGACATAATCATCAAAAAGGTCCAGCAGGGGATGTACTTTCTCTGCCAGCTCAGGAAGTTCAACCTGCCTCAGGAACTTCTGATTCACTTCTACACTGCAAGAATCCAGTCTGAGCTCTGCACATCCATCACTGTCTGGTTTGGTTTGGCCACCAAACACGACAGGGACAGATGGCAATGGACAGTTAAGTCTGCAGAGAAAATCATTGGTGTCAACCTGCCCTCACTTCAGGATTTATACATCCCCAGAGTCAGGAAACGGGCAGGCAACATCACTGCAGACCCATCACACCCTGGTCACAACCTGTTTCAACTCCTCCCCTCCGGTAGGCGCTACAGAGCACTGTACCCCAAAACAACCAGATATAGAAACAGTTTCTTTCCACAGGCTGTCATTCAAATGAACGCTTGACATTGTCAAATAAATCCAACTAGTTTGTACATACTGTACTGTACATTGTACGTAGCATACTGGTATGCTCTGTTATGTCTATCTACCTCATGCGTGTAAGTAGGTAACCTGCTAACATTTATTTCAGCATCTCTGATATATTCTCTGCACCATTGCACTTTATCGCCTCCTATTTCCCCTGTATAAATCAATCATTGTGTACATATCTGAAGGTTGTTGTGTTGTAGTGTTGTTATTCTATGTTAAGTACACTGAGAGAGCCACGAAACCAGAGTCAAATTCCATGTATGTGCAAACCTACATAGCCAATAAACTTGATTCTTATTCTGATTCTGATTAATACACTAAATTTCAGCAAACCATCAATTCTTTTTAAAATCTGTTTTTCGGATTGATTCAAAGTGGATCTGTACTTATGGAAATGAAGAGCTGATTGGCTAACCACTTTTTTAAGAGCATTTTATCTTTGAGCTTGGAGAAGGTATCAAGTCTTTCAACAACAGCAACAACAGCAACAACAAGTCAAAAGGCTCAAGTCCAAGTCAAGTCATGAGTCATTGGAGTTAAAGTCAAGTCTTTTTCAGTTTTATCAAGTCAAGCCATCAAATTTGTGACTTGAGTCTGACTCAAGTCCAAGTCATGTGGCTGGAGTCCACACCTCTACCTTGTAAACCACTGATACTTACTCGTGCCACGGAGAGCCATTTGCATGCAGGTTTTCCTTCCAATCCAACATATAACCATTTGATTTCAGTCCTCCCCTGTGTGGATGAAGGTGTGTAAAAGCCTACTCACAACTGTGCAATTGCAGCCAGTCGGGTCATGGTTGTTTTTTTTTTGAGTAGCAGATAAATGTCTTGTGTCTCGGCCAAAATCCTTGGCTTGTCTTGGTTCGTATAGTGTGACAGGCCCTACGTCCTCCTACAAATGTGACTGTAGGCTCAGATAAAGTTC
Organism: Lampris incognitus; assembly: GCF_029633865.1. NCBI lineage: Eukaryota > Metazoa > Chordata > Actinopteri > Lampriformes > Lampridae > Lampris > Lampris incognitus. Next base: position 7,727,100 of record NC_079228.1, read on the forward strand.
TTTTGGCTTAACCTTCTATATAGCACGGTTCCACCAATGAGCTGGTCCCAGGGCCAGGGACTGGAAAGGGCGTCATGCTCGCACGTGGGACGTGTATGTAAATACAGCAGCAGAGACGTTCATTACAGCCATGTCTCCAAAGAGGAAAAATTCTTCGAAATGAGGCGAAACTTTTTGAACTGTGAAGACAGAATGAGGCTCTCTATGCTGTCTGGAATACCAAAACAAGCATAACAAAAGGGGAAAAAAATGCATCCTCTTTGACGACATGAATGTAGCCCATACTGCCGCGATTAAGTCCATATCCTCTTTTTCTTTCCCTTTCTTTTGTTTTCTCCAAGCAGAGCAATGCCAGCATCATAGGAGACGCTCCTCCACCAAAAAAAACGACCCCACGCTTCGTTTGTACAAGCAGTTTATCGCGACCTATCTGTGGCATATCTCCTGCCACCGGTAGGGGCGCTAATTTAGGGAGCGCTTCCGTGAGTCGTATTAGAGGGTGGGAGCAAACGACCTATGTGGTCGTATGGGTTGGACGACTTGTTGAGATTTTAATTTTGTCACAGTGCACAGCGTGACATGTAATAAAGATCAATTCTGTTTTACAGCGCGAGCGAGGCTTTTAATCTGTGAAATTAGATGGTTTAGAGCTGGGCTGCCATGAGAACCTGCACACTGACGGCCCTCCGTGACACGTGACGGAGTATTACTCTTATAAAACCTTCAGGTTCAACCAACTCCCACTGAATCAGGGGACAGCTGCAAAAATATAACTGAGAAGCCTCCCGTCCTACCCAATATACCATGCAAGAATAGCTGCCAGAAGGCATTCGGATAAGATTGTCACTTGCTGTCGAAGGCAGTGCAGATGAGTTCTGCCTTTAATTTACATTCAGTGTCCATCTTTGTATCTGCAAGGGGTCCAGTCTTAAATAGGATACCTTCAGGTTTGTGTACACTACGGAGGTTTTAGGAAATACCTTAAAAACGAATCTTTTGATGGTCTTTGTCATCCATATAGCAACCGAAGGCTCTTTGAGATGGGGTTAGGGTAATGCCTTAGAAAAGATTTTTTTACGAATTTCCAAGATTATCATCTAAAAAAAGACTTTATATCCTATCAAAATTTAAACCTGAGATTCAAAATTTCAAAGCGTTGTTATTATCGTTTTCATGGTCGTCAGACGGTGTCTGTTTTGTTCCTATACTGGTGGGGTGGCTCCTGCTTTCACAATTCAAATACCGTTTGGAATAATCTCGTGTAGGGACATATGACAAAATTTCCAAAATAGAACGTTTTCTCAACAGGTTAGACCCTCACTCAGCTTCACCTTGACTTTTCAAATAGTAAACACATTCGAGTCCTATCACATAGTCATTCTGGTGTTCATACGGGTTCATGTGGTGTACAGTCAGCTTGACGTGTCAGACTACAGTACTGATGTCGTCAGCCTCATCGGGTTTCTTGGGCTTGCTGGGGAGAGACTTGAGGTACTCAAGGTGACGCCGCGCATCCTCCTGGTTCTGACGTACATAATAAACCACGTATGAAATGACCATGGCGAACCAGGCAAACATGGTCACCAGCATGGCGTAGTCAGTGGTACGTTTGGCTAGGTTGCAGAGGTCAGTATCCACAGCCAGGAAGGGTCGTCCTTCCTGGTCACGGAGCTCCGAACTCCTGCACAGAACTCGGGCGGCCGCCTCGTGATTATGGGCCATGCCGCCCAGTGCCTGCTGGAGGGCGCAGTCACAGTGCCAGGGGTTGTCATCGATTATGACGCGGGCCTTAAGTCGCGTGAAGGCATCCTTGTGTACGCTAGTGATACGATTGTAGGAAAGGTCCAGCACCTGCAACGTAGCCTCCACGCCGACGAAGGCGCCTTCCCCCAAGGTCTCCACCGCGTTGTAAGAAAGGTTAAGCTCCCGTAACAGCCTGAGACCCTGGAAGGCGCGGTCTGGCACAGCACCAATCTGGTTGTGGTCCAGCCTCAGGAGGACTGTGTCAACTGGGAGGTCGGTGGGAATCTCCTTCAGTCGAGACTGGCTGCAGGTGACGTTGAGTCCATGGAGGTGGGGGTCGGTGCGCTGGCAGATGCAGCCCTTGGGACACATGCTGGCCGAGGGGAAGCACAGGGCCATGAGGACCAGGCTCTGGAGGAGCAGGCACATGGGGATGGAGCGGGACAGCCACAAGTCCAGCAGACTCATACTGACCGGCTGTCAGCAGCATCCCGCCGGGAGCCCCAGTAGCCCCACCTCTGGTCACTCAGGCACATCTCATACTGGAGACTGAAGCCCCTCAGCGTTTCTCCGGTGCAACTAAGGAAATATGATCAGGTGTTAGCATGCCGTATGTTCAGTCCTAAAACAAGATAAACAAAAAGTCAGGGTGAGAAAATTCACTGTGGTTATAGTGCTGCACATCATTTCCAAGGACAGCTGACCTCATGAAATGAGAGGAAAGCCATCCATGACATGATGTTACAAATAAATGATTATAAATATCAGTCTTTTTTATCATATATCATCTGTGCAGTGATAGTGTTCGTTTTTTGTGAGAATAATAAGAAAGAATCATGTCTTGGATGACATGAATATGGAGCTGCCAGGAAAGAGGAGCAGAGGAAGGCCAAAGAGGAGGTTTATGGATGTGGTGAGGGAGGACATGCAGGTGGCTGGTGTGACAGAGGAAGATGCGGAAGACAGGAAGAGATGGAAACGGATGATCGATCTGCTGTGGCAACCCCTAACGGGAGCAGCCAAAAGTAGTAGTAGTAGTATTAGTAGTAGTAGTAGTCATGTCTTGGATAGATTTCTTCGAGGGATTAACAATAGCATTACCCCCACAGAGAAGATAAACAATATTCAGCCGGACTCAATATCTATTGATTAGATGTCCACCTCTGTCTACATGCTGGCAGGAGTTGCTGAAGGTAAAAACGAGATGTTATCTGAAAAGTGGAACTCACAGGTGACTAAATCCACCCTCACAACAAATTCTTTTGCTTACAAAAGGCCTCGTAGACTCCAGGCAGATTGCAAAATGCCAGAAACAAGCCAACACAATACGAGGCGCTCACACATTCTGCTCAAAACTCAGCAGCCTCGATATCCTTAGCCACCAAAACTCCCCCCCCCCAAAAAACAAAATCTTAACAGTGTCAACGGACACTTCTCGTGAGCGGCGTTTAGACGATAAGCAACGTGGAAAAGGCCGATAGATACACCTACACTCCATTCAGCCATGACAACACCAACTGCCTGGCAATTGGACATGCTCTTAAAAGGTAGGCTTATTGATTTTTCTGGAAGGTCCCATCATCCATCCCTGGCAGATCGTAGCGTCCACATACACGCAGCAGCACAACGCAGGGTCTGCTGTTCTTGGAATAGAGAGGTACGGGAGCGTCTGTGTTTCCCGAGGCCAGCTCCCTGATGGAGAACCAGACCCACGTTACGCTCCTAATCCAGCTGCTGCTCTGCATCCAGGAGCTCTGCCTTTGTGCTTTTGAATCGGGCATGATTCTGGCTGTATCGCACCAAGGGTCCTGCACCGCATGCTAACATGACAGTCATGCTATGTGGGTGCCAACAATTAAAGACGGCATTTCCAGATACACAAAGTGCTCTGTGTGCATGTCACATGTACAAGCGTAAAGAGTAAATCAGGACTGTAAAAACAGAACGTATAGTAACGGGTTATTTTGTTGCCCGGTGCGGGATTCGATATGGGGTGTACTGCACCACAAGGCGACGTCACTAACCGCTCGGCTAAAGGTTCAGACACGGGCCGTATTAGTAGTTTACAGTCGTCACCCTCCACGGAAGCGCGCCCTCGCGCGTTGTTCTTCCCGCGCTCCGAAGAGACTTCTGAGGATCTGCACACTTCCGGATCCCACCGCTGCCACTAATGTAACCGGTTATTTTCTTGCCAGGTGCGGGATTCGATACGGGGTGTACTGCACAACAAGGCGACGTCGCTAACCGCTCGGCTAAAGGGTCAGACCCATTAGCTTAGGGGCTAATGGGTCTTATTAGTGGTTTACAGTATGAAGGCGTGTTTGAACTCCCGAGGCCTAAAACCTGCTGAGATCCATCTACAGTATGAGACAACACCTCATGCCAACAGACGATCCACTTGTATCCATAGTTGCGGCGTTGTCTTCCTCGCGAATGATGGACGATACTGACAGCCACGCGCAGAGCCTGATTGGCGATAAACGCGCACGTTTTAACTGGGCTTTATTAAAAAAAAATCTCCACGCGATTCTGGGGTCATCAAGCATTTTGGCACGAATCGAACTTCCTCTCGGAAACACTCGGACGAATGGAAACTTTGTCAGATATTCAAACCCTCGTACGGTTCGGTAGGTAAGGTGAAGGGCACGTCGGCAGCGGGAGCTGGCCGGGAAGCGGTGTCCGGTTTGCGCGTCGGAAGCGATCTGTGACCGTGACGCGTCGTTTCTTCTAACTTGGCCGTTGTTCCGAATGGGATCAACACACCGAGCAGAGTCGCCTCCTTACTTCACGGGAGACAGGAAGCAGCAGACGCGGAACCAACGTGCACGCCGAGCCCGCTCCCCGGCCGCGGCGTGCCGGACTCGGGAGCCCCGCTGGAAGGAGGATGGATGGATGGATGGATGGAGGACTGGAGAGTGCGGCTGTTGCCCCCTATGCGTGCGTTGTACAACAAGTATGACAGCAGTAACGTAGCTAGTCAAACCCCCGCAGCCGTGAGACAGCCGCTGCAAACACAGCCCAGCTCTCCCCCTGAGCAGCCACCTCTGGTACCAGTCCACCAAAAAGCCACCCAAACCTACCTGAGCTGCAGACGCCAAGTCAAAGCCTTGACGTGACGGTGGGGAACGCCGGCGCGGACGGCTCAGAGACATAAAGCCTTGCAGGCGCTCTGCAGACGGGTTGAACGTTCAGCACGATCGGCGTGGACAGAATTTCCACACAGACTGTCTGGTCAACATGTAGAAACGACGCGAGCGCCGAGAACACGCGTCCAGGCGTGTGAGAGCAACAGGCGACACGGGACCCTCACCTGCCCGCGGCTTCGGCAGAAGACCACCGCCACGGTCTGGCGCTGCAGCCCGGACGCCTGTTATCTGCTGTTACTCTTTTTTTACAGGAATCTTCGTCGGTCCGTAGTCACATCCCTCTCCTCCCAGTCAAAGCAAAGAAATGGACGGAGCGGGTGGGGAGGGGAGGCGAGGGGGTGCAGGGGAGGGGGAGGGGAGGGGAGGGGAGGGGGGTGGAGGGCAGGGGAGGGGTTCTCCGGCATGGGGTGGAGGTGTTCACCGTGCAGACATCGTGCAGAAAATGAGATGACTTGAACACTGTCATGGGCAGACAGACAAACAGACAGACAGTCGGATAGAGAGACAGACAGATAGAGAGAGAGACAGACAGATAGAGATAGACCATCAGATGGAGAGACAGACAGAGAGATACACAGTCAGATAGAGACAGACAGATAGATAGAGATAGCCCATCAGATGGAGAGACAGACAGATAGAGAGACAGTCAGATAGATAGAGATAGACCATCAGATGGAGAGACAGACAGATAGAGAGACAGTCAGATAGATAGAGATAGACCATCAGATGGAGAGACAGACAGATAGAGAGAGAGACAGACAGATAGATAGAGATAGACCATCAGATGGAGAGACAGACAGAGAGATACACAGTCAGATAGAGAGACAGACAGATAGCGAGACAGTCAGATAGATAGAGATAGACCATCAGATGGAGAGACAGACAGAGAGATACACAGTCAGATAGAGAGACAGACAGATAGAGAGACAGTCAGATAGATAGAGATAGACCATCAGATGGAGAGACAGACAGAGAGATACACAGTCAGATAGAGAGACAGACAGATAGAGAGACAGTCAGATAGATAGAGATAGACCATCAGATAGAGAGACAGACAGATAGACAGTCAGATAGAGAGACAGACAGACAGAGAGACAGACAGACCGTCCGATAGAGAGATAGACAGATAGAGAGACAGTCAGATAGATAGAGATAGACCATCAGATAGAGAGATAGACAGTCAGATAGAGAGACAGACAGATAGAGAGACAGTCAGATAGAGAGACAGACCATCAGATAGAGAGACAAACAAAGAGATAGACAGTCAGACAGAGACAGAAAGACAGACAGTGTCAGTCAGATAGAGACAGTCAGATAGAGAGACAGACAAAGAGATAGACAGTCAGATAGAGAGACAGACAGACAGACAGACAGACAGACAGACAGTCAGACAGAGACAATCAGATAGAGAGACGGACAAATAGAGAGACAGACAGGCATTCAGACAGCCTGTCATGGACAGACAGACAGTTAGTCAGTCAGATAGAGAGACAGACAGATAGCGAGACAGACAGACCATCAGATAGAGAGACAGACAGATAGAGAGAGACAGTTAGATAGATAGAGAGACAGACAGCCAGATAGAGAGACAGACAGACCATCAGATAGAGAGACAGACAGATAGAGACAGTTAGATAGATAGAGAGACAGACAGCCAGCCAGAGAGACAGACAGACAGTTAGTCAAATAGAGGCAGACAATGAGTCAGATAGAGAGACAGACAGATAGACAAACAGGCATTCTGATAGAGAGATAGACAGACAGTCATTCAGATAGACAGACAGTCAGACCAACAGATAGACAGACAGACAGACGGACAGACAGGCAGATAGAGAGACAGGTAGTGAGACAGACAGATAGATAGACAGGCAGACAGAAAGTCAGACAGACAGACAGCTTTTACCAGCATGGACAACGATAGCTGTGAGACATGATGCTTGTGACCAAAGTTCAAAATGCCCAGCATGTGGAAGTCCACAGACATGTGTAAATGAATGAATGAAATATCTAGAAGAAATACATAGAAGAAATAAACAGAATAAATAGATAAAATAAATACGAGTCCCACGACCGTCACTCTGTGCAGGTTTGAGTCCAACATGGACGGCATGGTGAGTGGCATGTGCAAGGCATTGCCGGTAGAAATCCCATGGCTTACTGCAGGCTGTCGCTGCGGCGAGCAGGCCGGGATTCACGAGGCACATCTGGCCAACTCAGCTCGAACCTGCAGCCAATTAACCTCTCCTCTCTTTGTATATGTGCGTGTTCTGGTGTGTAATGTATGTAATGCGTGTACTCTTAACTGAAGAAATGCAAAAAAAAGAAAAAGATTCCAGTATTTAACTTGACACCAGGATGAAAGCATATTAAGTTAGCCTGCTTTTAATGAGTGCTTTGTAATAATATGCACATGTATCACCACCAATAAACAATGACTGAGCACAGAAGCATAATAGATGCTCCAGAGGGATTTGAAGGCTTGAATCTACTCAAAACATGCTCCACGGTTTCCTCTAACAGGCAAAGACACGCGGACATGTTTTTATGTTTAAATATTATGTGTTGGCCTCTCATGGTCTGATCCACAGTAACAACAGCATGTGTGGTATTGTTATGATACTGTACAGAATACTGTATACAATGCAATATCCCCTGAGCTCCAGAGCTGTTGTTCGAAAAGCTTTTAAGTCCTTTTCATGAACAAAAGAAGCGAATTCTATTATTTCACTTCACTCTCTCTACCAAACCCTGGTTGGTAGGACGTGTTCTGATCCCTGGCTCTGTGCAAACAGAGGCAGGCTTAGCGGTTGTGTCACGAAGGGCATCGGACGTAAAATTTTGCCAAATCATTATGCATACTGACAAGACCATACCGGACTGGTCAAGGCCCGGGTTAACAACGACCCTGGAAACTATCAAATCCACTGTGGCGACCCCAGGGAAACAGGGAACAAGCCAGAAGAAGAAGAATAAGAAGAAGATGAAGAAGGACGAGGAGGGGGGGAGGAGGAGGTTGGGGGGGGGGAAGAAAAAGGAGGAGAAGAAGAAGATATGGTCAAGCAGGTTTTTATTTGTCCCCAGAGGGGCAATTGTTGTGTAGCAGCGGCAGCATTCAAAAACATAACATATGACAAACACATAATGTTGATTAATTAAGTTTCCTTATTTATCCTCTTGGGGAAATTCAGTCACTGCAAATGAACCCATCCTAGCTGTGATCTGTGTAGCTAGGAGCAGTGGGCAGCTGCAGCGCCCAGGGACCAGTTCCAGCTCTTTTCCCGTTGCTTTGGTCAGGGGCACAGACAGGAGTATTAACCCTAACGTGCATGTCTTTTTGATGGTGGGAGGAAACCGGATCACCCGGAGAAAACCCACCGCAGACACGGGGAGAACATGCAAACTCCACACAGAGGACGACCCGGGCAACCCCCAAGGTTGGACTACCCCGGGGCTCGAACCCAGGACGTTCTCGCTGTGAGGCGACAGTGCTAACCAATGCTATTGTTGCCATTCAGAGCTTTCAGGATACTTTCATATCGTTATATACATAGCACTTTTCTAAAACAATGTTGCCGGACTCTGGTATTCCACTACCAGAGCAGCAATCTTTCTTGGATTCTGAGACTGGATCACCACACCTTCCTTTCGTTTGGTGGCTGGAAGAGCTGGCGTTGGATCGGCTGGGAGAGCTTGGTCTGCAGCATCACGTGGGCCCAGGGACCACGGCTCTGATCGGAGGAAACACCACTGACAGGACGCGGAAGCGGGGCAGGCTAAGCTAACTGCTAGCCCATGCAGACCAGCCGACAGTCATCCTGGCTGGCGTTCGTTCTCCTGACAGTGGAACTTTTGGAGTGTGTTGCACTGAGTGGACTTAGTTGTTAACAGTTAGTGTTGTTTTTTTCTTCTTCCTCTCTCTGTTTTTGTATGTTTTTGGTGGTGTCGTTTTTGGGAAATTTGGGATTGTGTTTTTTTCTTTTGTGTCACACTGTGGGCTGGGGAAAACGGAATTCTCATTTCTTTAGTGTACGCAAGTACATGAAAAAAATGACAATAAAAATTGTTCCTGATATACATATACTACTGCTGCTGCACTTATAGGCCTCATCTGAGCTGGGCTGATCCACCCTCCTCTCCTGTCCTTAAATAACTGGGAATTGGCCAGATCTGCGAATAGCTTAACTCTACTTTTGCAACCCTTCTGCCTCCCCTATCAATCCCGGTGCTGGAAGACGTTCAAGAAGGACTTGAACACCACTCTGTGTTCCAACTTCACATCGATTCAGAAGGCAGTGTGGATCTCAAAAGGGTGCTGTTCTCTGGGCCTCTTCCAGCATCTGGTTCAGCTTGTGCTGTATGGTGTTTCCCCCATCGTCTTCCCCTCTACACCTGGCTGAAAACTCAGTGTTACCGGAACTCCGCTGCTCTCTTTCAGCCACAGACAGTTTTGCAGAAGACATGAATGAGAGACAAACCATAGGACACACAGATGCTTGCCGCCAACAAACTGAGAAGACGGCCCTTTTTAAATAGAAAGTTGAGGCGGATGGAGCCATATTCTTGTTTTTGTTTCTTGACCAACAACTTTACTTGTGAGGACATGTTACACAAGTGTAAAAGATCTGTGAAGAAGTTGCCTTGTATGGCCGCTGTAAACATATCATTACTTCAAGAGATGTGGATGGTCAAAAATATAAAATAATAATATTAATAAAATTTTCCCCTTTTTCTGTGATGCCTGGAGTTAGAGAATAATTGAATGAATGAATTAATGATAATAATGAATAATATTGAATAAACAGATTCATTCATAAATTATTTATAAACCATTGTTGTCATTGTATGCCTGGAATCTAATTTACAGCATGTCCGCATCCCTTCCCCCTACTTACACAACCCCCAACCTTTGAACACCAGTATAACCCAGTGGCATTTCATTGATTTCCAACACTCTCGTTCCACCATACATGTCTTATCACAGCGGTCAATATGCAAAGCAGGATGGAGGCATGTTTGGCATCATATGAGAGGCAATATCTACTCGGTGTTCGGCCCAAAGGACTGACTGGTCACTTAAATGAAACAGTCAGCCATTTTTTTTGTTTATACAGCTACGCTTCGCTGGCTGAGCCACCCTGACGGATACCCTGATAGAGCATTTCTTTATTGTACTGTTGTGAATTTCCTGGGTGTAAGATGGTGTCGTTCGACTTCCGAGGGCAACTACTTGACCCTTTACCAGCAAAACCTTTTAAAACCTCTGACCTTTCCTGTGACCTACAATGCTAAATATTGTTAATTTATCACTTACTGCTGGCACTTTTCCCAGCAGTTTTAAAACAGCTGTGGTCAAACCTCTACTAAAGAAACCGCACCTCGACCCAGGGTCTTTTAATAACTATCGACCAGTCTCCAGTCTTAAATTCTTTTCTAAAGTATTAGAGTTCTGTATCAACAACTTTCGACCCATAAAGAAGAAAACCATATAGAGGAACCTTTTCTATCGGCTTTAGGGCCTGTCACTCCACTGAAACTGATTTGACCAGAGTGGTTAATGATCTTCTACTTGCAATGGACTCTGATTCCACCTCTGTGCTTCTACTACTGCACCTCAGTGCAGTCTTTGACACCATTGATCACTGTATTAAAAATAATGAATTGTAATTTTGGTGTCTCTGGCTTAGCTTTCTCTTGGGTTAAGTCCTGGTTATCTGGAAGAACACAATGTGTCTGCTATAACAATATAACATTTAAATTCTCTGGCGTTAAATATGGCGTACCTCAGGACTTGGTTCTTGGCCCTCTACTTTTCTCTCTTTACATTTCACCTCTTTTTTTGCTCCCACCCCCCTTTTTTCCCCATCCCCAATTGTATCCAGCCAATTACCCCACTCTTCCAAGCCGTCCCAGTCGCTGGTCCATCTCCCACCCCTCGTATGTGCACTGCAAGCTTGGGATATGTTTGTAGACAACTTAACCAAAGTGACATGAAATTCCCATTAGCCTTAGAGGAAGCTATCCATCCGTCTTAAAAGCCATTAGCTCTACCAGATGCTAATGGAGCCAGCCAGCCACGGTTAGCTATATTAGCCTTGCTTCCCAAAGGACAGGGTAGTAGGCTGCGGCCAGCAATATTAGCACCTCCGATAGCTGATTGTACTGACAGGCCGCAGTCAACCACATTAGTACCTCTGATAGCTCATGGTGCCGACAGGCTGCAGTCAGCACATTAGCTAATGGCGCTGACAGCCTGCATTTAGTCACATTAGTTAGCTTCATGAGAAAGAGGAGTGGAGGCCGGGGAAGAGTGGGCAATGTGCACTGCATGCCCCTTATCCAAAGCCACCCCCCCCCCCAGCCCAGGAGGGGCGTCTCTCAAGGGTGTCATGTTTTATATTTAACACAAATTCGCCACGGCAGTAGGGATCTCATTAACGGCTGCTTTATTGAAAGATTGCATACAACTCTGGTGAAGCTTCTTCAACCACCTGTCGAAAAGGTACCCTTTTTCTTCAGTACATCTGTTAACCACGGGTCTGTAACTGAGTCTCCAGTACCATCTACTGGCGTACTGTCACAATTCACAACTACATGTATGGCAATACACCACGTCTCCCTTCTTTCAAAGGAAAAAAAAACAGGAACCGTTTAAATCACCCAAACCTTCTCATAAGGAAACTTGTTCTGTTAACATTAACATGTGAACATTCTCTTTCAGTTAACCTTATGAACATAACATTGTATGTCATTTTTTCCATGTATAACAACTAATATCTTTAGAATATCATCAACATGGAATCTTTCTTTATTTCAGTTAACTTTTCACAAGTCCAGTTTTTGATGCTTAGTAACAACCTGCCTGACCCGGTTCTGATAACAGCAGGTGAGAGGGTAGATGATGTCTCTGCTGGATGTTGAACAGTTTTTGTTGCCTCAGGTACATCCTCGGGTGATGGGTCGAGTTCACTGGGTGCTTCAGCGCTGCTGTCCGACACTTGCGTAGGGATTAGATGGCGTCTGTTTCTCCTTATGGTACCATGTGGCCCCTCCACAACATAACAGTGAGGAGTGGAATGGGAGGATACCACAGTCCCTGCAGTCTTGGTGTCTGTGACCCACACCTCTTGTCCTGGTGTGAGCTGGCTGAGATTCCTGGCTCAGTATCTCATGTTAAAAGCTGCAGTGTCCTTACGCTTCCTCTCCCTGTCTTTTCCAGTGACAACAACTTGGTCTGAGAGTTCCAGCTTCAGGAGAGAGGGATGTTGAAGTGCTGATGTGCGCAGCGTCCGGCCCGTCAGAAGCTGGGCTGAGCTGTAGCCGTTGGCCAAGGGTGTTGCCCTGTATGCGAAGAGAGCAAGGTATGGGCCTTTTTCAACATGTGTTTCACAGTTTGGATGTGACGTTCTGCCTCTCCATTGCTTTGGGCAAATCTTGGACTGCTTGTGATGTGTTTGAAGCCATAGTTGACTGCAAAATCAGAAAACTGTTGACTCACAAACTGAGGTTTGTTGTCGCTAATAAGAAGTTCAGGGACACTGTGACGTGCAAACATAGATTTCAAGTGCACTATCACATCTTCGGCTCTCAAGGGAGTTAGCTTGGCTATCTCTACAAATTTAGAGAAATAATCCACTACTAGTAGATAGTTACAGTTGTTGAGGGTGAATATGTCAGCACCCAGTTTCTGCCATGGTCTCTCCGGCAAGCTTACTGGGCAGTAATGGCTCACCTGGATTGGTTCGTTCTGTAATGCAGGTTCTGAAATTAAGTATGAGTTCTCTTAGTTGACTACTCATCCCTGGCCACCAGACTGTTTCTCTAGCCCGCTCCTTCCATTTTAGTATGCCCTGGTGCCCTTCGTGTAGTTTCTCCAGGACTCAGTTGCGCATGTCTGATGGGATTACTAGTCTGGTGCCTCTGAGTAGCAACCCGTCATGAACACTATGGATGGCTCAGTCTGGCCAGTAGGTTTTTATTACTCGTTTCACCTGATTCGGGTCTGTCCAACCCTCCTGGCACAGAGTCATGACTGCAGAACATACACTGTCTGCTTTTGCCTGTTCTCTCAGTTCTGGTAGGTATGTAGGGCTTGCATTCAAGTTCTCTACTACTGAATGTATGTAGATGTTGGTGTCTTCCATGAGATTTGTGTCCATGATGCTGGAGTGTTTTGTTTGACTTACTGGGGCACGTGATAGAGTGTCTGCTGTGTGTAAGGCTTTGCTGGGCACATGTGAGATAGAGTAACTGTAGCTCCTGAGCCTGAGGCAAAACTTCTGGATTCTGGCAGGAAGTTCGGTCAATGCCTTGGTTCCCAACAGGCTCACAAGAGGCTTGTGATCTGTTTCCAGGGGTGGAAATGTCTGCCTATCAGGAAGTTTCGGAACCGCTCACACCCCCAGGTAAGGCACAATGCCTCTTTCTCCACCTGTGCGTAGCGCTGCTCTGTCTCTGTGAGTGAGCATGGTGCATACGCAACAGGTCCCCACTGCCCTCCTTCTCTCTGTAGGAGGACTGCACCCAGTCCGTATAATTATGCATCAGCTGACAGTTTTAGCTCCTTGTTGGGGTCATAGAGCAACAACAGGGGGGTTGACGACAGGTTGTTTTTCAGCTGATCAAAGGCCTGCTGTTGTGTGGTACCCCAGACACAGTGATTCTTTGTTGAAAGCAAATCTCTCAGTGGTTTATCCTTCTCTGCCAGATTAGGAATAAACTCCCCCAACTGATGCAGCATCCCAAGAAAGCTGTGAAGCTCAATGATGTTGGATGGTTCCTGCATTTCTCTGACGGCTCTCGTCTTTTCTTGGTCTGCTTTCACGCCATCTGCTGATATGACTTGGCCCAGAAACTAGACTCCACTGTTGCCAAGCTCACACTTCTCCATGTTTAGTGTGATGCCGGCATTCTGTAGTCTGCTCAGCACTGTGTGAAGTCTAGAGTCATGCTGGTCTTGATTGGCTCCCCATACCAGAACATCATCCATAAGGCATAATAATAATAAATTAAACTTGTGTAGCACTTTTCTAACACCCAAAGTCGCTTTACAATAAATGGGGTGAAACAAGACAACAGATAAACATAGCACAGACATACAGGGGATGGATGGGAAGGGGGCCATGAGAGGGAGAAGCGGCAGCTACACACGACGCCAGCCGTACTCTCTGACTTAGACAGATACAAAAGAGGAAGAAAACCAAACATCATAAATCACATAAATCACAGATGAAAGCAAGTCTGAAGATGTGAGTCCTGATTAATGACTTGAATGTGGGCAGATCGCAGCAGTGTCCGATGTATTTGGGGGGGGTTCCAAGAGGAGGGGGCAGCAGGTCGAGTGCTCGGTCCTTAGTCTGCCTCAGATTAGGGGTGGATGAGAGGACGGGGGGGGGGCATGAGAAGGCAATGGAGAAGAGGTGTCTTGAGATGGGATTGGAAGAGTGGGAGGGATTCTGAGTCCCTAATGATTTGGGGGAGTGAGTTCCAGAGCCTGGGAGCTGCCCTGGAAAAGCCTCGGTCACCAAAGCCACGGAGGTTGGACCTGGGGGTAGAGAGAAGGGATGCTGAGGTGTCTCTGAGGGACCGAGAGGGTTGGTAGGGGGAGAGGAGGTCAGTGAGGTATGGGGGAGCCAGTTTGTAGCCAGATTTTGTAATTGATCCAGTGGGAGATGGGTAGCCAGTGGAGGTCTTTTAGGATTGGGGTGATGTGGTGCCAGGATTTGGTGAAAGTTAAAAGTCGGGTAGATGCGTTCTGGACCAATTGGAGTCTCTTGACAAAGCTAGTACTGATGCCATAGAGGAGTGAGTTGCAGTAATCAAGGCGGGAGGACATGAAGGCATGGATCAGTGTCTCAGCAGCAGGGCGTGTGAGAGGGGATCTTATTTTTGCAACGTTACGAAGGTGGTAGAAGGAGGATTTGACCATTTGGCAGATATGGGGCTCAAGGGAGAGGGTGGGATCAAGGATTACACCAAGATTGCATGCCTGGGAGGAAGGGGAGACAGTAGTGCCATTGATTGTGAGTGCGAGGTTATTGATTTGGCTGAGAGTGGAGTTTAGTTTTTACACTGTTGAGTTTGAGGAGGTTTTGCTGCATTCAGACTTTAACTGCAGACAGATAGGAGTCGATGTGAGAGAGGGGTGGATTGTGAGGGAATTTGGTGCTGAGGTATATCAGGGTGTCATCAGCATAACAGTGGAAGTCCAGGTTGAAATGGCGGAGAATCTGAACAAGAGGGAAGATGTAGATGATGAAAAGGAGTGGGCTGAATACAGAACCTTGGGGAACATCTGTTGTGACTGTGGATAGAACAGAGGCGTGGTTGTGAAGTAAGATGAAGTGTGACCTGTTGGAGAGGTAGGGCTGGAGCCAGCCGAGTACGGTGCCTTCAGTGCCGACATCTTTCAATCTGGTGAGCAGAATGTTGTGGCTGACAGTATCAAAGGCTGTACTCAGGTCAAGGAGGATGAGGTTGTTAAGAACTCCAGTATCAGCAGAGGTGAGGAGGTCATTGAGTACTTTAAGGAGATCAGTTTCAGTGCTGTGGAGTGAGCTCTGGAGAGCTCCAGGTGAGATCGATGAACCAGATGAGCTAGGTAAGGCAGTGGGAGAGGCCTGACGAGGGCAGGGCTGACGAGGCAGGGGCGTGACAGGACCCCCCCCCCACAGGCGCCTCCTGGCGACCGACCAGACTGGCCAGGACGGGCATGATGGAAGTCCCGGATGAGGGACAGGTCAAGGATGAGGCTCCAAGGTCATCTAGGAATAGGCAGGGGGCGTAGGAGACCAGAGGCGGGTAGGGGAGAAGACTTGCTTCGAGCGCACACCGTGCAGGCCTGGATGTAGTCGTGGGTGTCTGGGCCACCAGAACGGGCACTTAAGCATGGTCAGGGTATGGTTGGTTCCAGGGTGACAGGTGAACTGGGAGGTGTAAGCCCACTGGAGAACCTGGGTACGGACCTGGTCAGGCACAAAGAGACGGTTAGAAGGGCCGTTACCTGGGTCGGGTTGAGTCCTCTGGGCGTCCCTCACCAGTTCTTCAGCCTCCCAGGTGAGCACACCCACCACACATGCAGGAGGGAGCATGGGCGCCGGCCAGGCTGTGCCCCGCTCCGGCGGTGCGAACCGAACCTGCAGGCGGTGGGACGGCTGCGGGCCAAACGGACCTCGGAGGCGGCGTGACGGCCGCGGGGCGAACTGAACTTGGAGGCGGCGGGACGGCCGCGGTGCGAACTGAACTCGGAGGCAGAGAGGCAGAGAGGGCTTGCCTCGAGGTGGCAGCGTCCTGGAGGGCAGCGTCGTGTCTCTCGACCAGGGTTCCTTGGCATGCTATGGCAGCACGTAATGCCTCAACGTCCACTGGGTCCATGCTGGCCAGATCGTTTTGTCAGGGCTACCAGGTGTAGGACCCAAAAGCAGAACGTGGGACAGAATGGGGGGGAAAGCCAAAGAGGCACATTTATTGTCTGTCTTGCAGGGTTAGGCAGGGACAGGGCTCTCGGACAGGTGGTGGGCTTACGGGGGCGTGGTTCTCGTACAGGTGGTGGTCTTGGCAGGGTCGTGGTACTCGTACAGGTGTGGTCCAGGCAATGGCAGGGAGGTCAATAGGCGGTGAGCTTGGCAGGTTCGTGGTTCTCATAAAGGCGGTGGCCTTGGCAGGGACGTGGTACTCATACAGGCGTGGTCCAGGCAATGGCAGGAAGGTCAAATAGTAGTGGTTCAACGATCTGGCATCGTCTTCTTATCCTGGCCGAAATGGGTTGATTGGCCTGATTGGAGATGCCGGTCAGATGTGAGCTCTGGAGAGCTCCAGGTGAGATCGATGAACCAGATGAGCTAGGTAGGCAGTGGGAGTGGCCTGACGAGCTGACGAGGCAGGGACGTGACACTGGGTGAGGTTGAAATCGTCCAATAGAGTAATACATTCTGATAGAGCAGTATCTCTCAGCCCTACTACAAGGCAATCTCTTATCAGTTCATCTTGGCCCTTTCATAGATTACATTTTTCCTGGGTATGAAATATCTGTCAAAAGCATCTTTTCCTGTATTATACAGTTGTATGTCCGTGTCCGACAGAGCTTGCCCACATAATATGTCATTGGCTTCATCGCCCATGCAGTAGGCCATTGTGTTTACCTGGTTAGCCTGCGAGCTGATGTTGCTAGCCAGTCGAAATTTTTCAAACCTTCTAATCCATTTTTCCCATGCACGTCTGGGGTCTTGAAAAGTTGAATGCCTCAGGTGGTTGGATATTGAAGGTGGCATTTGGTGGAGGCACTTGGAGTTGGATGAGCTGGCTGCAATGCCGATGGCCCTGTGTCGTCATCCATGTTGTTGCCTTGCTGCTGCTAACGCTAGCTAAAGCTAACACACTTTGCCTACCTCTCTCTCCCTCGTTTTTTCTTTTTCTACTCTCACTCACCCGTACTGCCGCGCCACTTCTGACACTTAACACAGATTCGCCACGGCAGTAGGGATCTCATTAATGGCTGCTTTATTGAAAGTTGCATACAACTCTGGTGAAGTTTCTTCAACCGCATGTCGAAAAGGTATCCGTCTTCTCCAGTACACCTGTTAACCACGGCTCTGTAACTGAGTCTCCAGTGCCATTTACTGGCGTACTGTCACAATTCACAACTACATGTATTGCAATACACCACAATGGGTACCAGTGTTCATACTAGGGACGATCTGGGCACAGTTAGCCACGTTAGCATCGATAGCTAACGGTGCAACCGACCAGAATAAACCACATTACCTTCTGGAGAATGGGGAGGAGAGGCCGGGGAAGAACGAGCAACAACCACCGCCTGTCCTTGAATAGCCTCAACTAGGGAAGGAGGGGGGACATCCCCTCCGGCCTGGGTGGGTTGCCTCAGAAATGTATTAGCACTAACACCTGAAACTGTCTGAGTGACAGTGTGATTAGTGCAGGGAACAGCTCTTTTTAAGAGAGTGTAATGGTTGGGTCGATGCCCTTTATTGAAACCGTGAAAAATATTCTGCCTTTGGCTGGAAAAGGCTGAGCAAATGGGGCTGGCACCCCCGCCACAAGGCAGCATGCGACGGGGGGCTAGGGAGGCTTAAGAGGGCACTGGCGTTGGAAAAGTCGCGGGTCGTGTCCTTGACGACGTGGTGACGGTGGGACCTCAGTGGAGGACGAAGCTGCTGCTGCTGCTGCTGCAGAGGGGGGTGCTGGGGACGAAGCTGGGAGCCCAGCCGCACCAACGTCTTCTGGGCTGTTTCCAACCTGTCAATGAAGGCCTCAATGTCCAGACCAAAGAGAGAGTCACGAGAGAGGGGCATGTTGAGAAAGAGATGCCGCTTGCGCTCATTCAGGAACAACAGGGCAAGCCAGAGATACCCATACCCCCATCTGCGCAGCACACATGACATGGCCACCATTGATGACGAAGGCCTGGGACATATCAAGAATGGTGGTGGCAGTCATCTGGACCTCAGTAATTTCCGCAGCGGATAGCTTGTGGGTGAGCTTGTCAAGTGACCCAGCCAGAAAAGCCAAATTGCTAGCCAGCGCCACTACCTGGAAGGCATCAGCATAGCCACAGTCAAGGTGGTCCTTAACTGGTCCTGCTTATTGGGCAGTGACAGCCAAATGCCTTGCCAGAGGAAAGGCTCAAGGGAGGAGGCAGACCCTGACTGCATCCTTGATAAGAGGCACTCCCTTGTCCTACTCCCCTCCATGGAGCAGTAGGGACCATAAGCCACAGCCAGGATCTTGGCGCCACTCACGCTGTGCACAGTAGAAGATGGGCCCCATCTTGGGACATAGCATATGAGGGCGAGGACCTCCGTGTGGGTGGGCACAAAGGCTGACTATGAAATCATCCCTGGGAGCAGCAGAGGGAGGAGATGGCAAAAGTGGGATATCCATCCTCTCGGCGGCCGAAGAAAACAGGCTGGTTAGATTGTTGAGAGGGTACCGGTGAACAGCCGGTGGCTCCGGGTCGAGGAAGAGAGAGGCTGGGTCCTCTTTCTTGAAGACACAACAGTCCTCTTCCTTGTCATACTTTTTCCAAAGTTGAGAGTGGGCTGCTGCCTTCTGCTGGCATTTTTTTGCTGGCACAAGAGAAGGTCTCATGCTTCAACTTCATCCTTTGCTCTAGAGACAGTTGCTGGCAGCAGTGGAGCTAAGGGCACATTATGCTGATTATGAAACGTAATTTAAACTAGAGTCCATCCAGTTGGCACTATAGCATGCTAAGTGTGACACTATTCCTTGTAGGCCATATCTCACAGAGCAGTTCTTTGCAGAATCAAAGAAGCTTGCGTGACAAGCTTTCATTAGCATCCTTTCTTTCTGTTCCAAAGCAACACAACAGTACTTTAAAGAGTAGACCAGAGAGGCCTTTCTTTGAGAAAGTAAGTCTAGCCAAGAGAACAATGATTAATAAATACAAAGCTGATTAATAAATCCTTTCTTTCTTCATTTGGAGCACTTAGCTATTCATAATTACAGTCGGGGCAGGCTACAACTCAACTGTATTTATCATTTTGTAAGAGGTATGTAGTACTCTAGAGTACACAAGCCAAATGAGAAAACAGCAAAGTACACAAGCCAAATGAGAAAATAGAAAATGAAGAGAAGAGCATTGTCTGACTTAACCATTTTAGTGAGTTAGCTGACATCTACAAGTCAGACATCTACAAGGTGAAAAATATGGCAGGCTGGTCTTAGTACTCTAGGATGTAAGCTGAGCATGATCTGTCAATGCTGACAATCAAACAGATCCATTATAAATGTTATTAGCTGCAGCTGTGTTTATCCTGCTATGCTAACACCCCAGACTACCAAGCCAAGCCTGCCATGTTTTTAACCTTTACATTGTTTTAACCTGTAGATATCAGCAAAATCACTAACATGGTCTAGGCTTTAATTATTCTACAAAGTGGCATTGCATTGTGTAATTTTTCTATCAATTTACGAGATGTGATCATTTATTTGCAAACAAGAAATGACACTTGCTAAGAGGCATGATAAAAATACATGTGCGGTTTTAGATGTTTTTTTTTCTTCAGCTTTTTGGACAGAACTGTTAAGTACTCATGACTTATGAGCATATTTTGAATACTGCAGGGAAAGCTAACACTTGGGGGCGGCACGGTGGCGCAGTGGTTAGCGCGATCACCTCACAGCAAGAAGGTCCTGGGTTCGAGGTCTGGTGTAGTCCAACTTTGAGGGTCGTCCTCTATGTGAAGTTTGCATGTTCTTCCCATGTCTGCGTGGGTTTCCTCCGGGTGCTCCTGTTTCCTCCCACAGTCCAAAGACATGTAGGTCAGGTGAATCGGCCGTACTAAATTGTCCCTGTGTGTGTGTGTGGTGTGGTGGGGGGCTGTCCAGGGTGTCTCCCCACCTGCAACCCAATGACTGCTGGGATAGGTGTCACGCCTCCTCCAGAGTATACAGTCTTAGTGTTCCCTTCCTTCTGGGCCAGGTCGTCTTGTTCCTTGTGATAGCGTTCTAGCATTTTTTCCTTGTGTGAGTTTCTTGAGCCCTATAGTTTCCTGATATGTTTTTTGCGTTTTTGACCTTGCCTTTCGCCTGCTGATTTGGACACTGTTGCCTTGTTATCCGATCACCTGTGTACCGACCTCTTTTTTATTAGAAGGACTGAGTCTGCATTTTGAGTTCAAGCCTGTGGTTCAGCGTTGACAGTACGAACTGGCCATAACATGGACTCAGCGGACTCAGATACAGTACGCTCTGTGCTCCGGGCACAGGTTCACAAGATCCAGAGGCAAGATGAACAGATCAGTCTTCTTCGCCATGAAGTGAAGGAGCTGACAGACCGTCAGGAGCCCCCCTTGGCAGCTTTTGGAACCCAGCTCTGTTGTATTTAGAAATCACGTCAGGACACAGCGCTATCGCTCGACACAACCTCTGCCTTGCATCTTTTATTTAGACAGACACAGCATCACAGGCAGACCCGATCAAACAACACAGAGCCCGCAGGCATCACCAATCGATCCCAGCACAATAGAACAGCACCAAATCAAATGCAGCACTGTCGATGTGTACAGACATAACATCCTCCCCCCCGGCAGGATTTCAAACATGAAAGGTTGACACAAAGTCCTCTAGGTGGCCAGGGCGTAAACGTGTGCGAACAGGTCGCGGGGCGGCCTGAGGCTGGGCAGGCTGAGGTGGGGAGGGGGAAGGCAGGGGAAGCTGAGGCCCAGGAATGTCTGGCGCCCGTGTAGGAGCTGCATGAAGCCCCGGGGCGTCTCGCCATGCTGAGGGAATGGCTATGGTTGTGTCACCAGCTGTGTGTGGCAGAGCTGACACCTTCCGTAGACGACTGGAGTGCCACCGAGTGCCATCGCTGAGGAGGTAGGTGGCTGGGCCCAGCTGACAGGTGACTTAGAGAGGAGAGGACCAGTATGAAGCCATTTTATTGTCCCTGTGGGGCCTGCGGACCCTGACCCAGTCTGACACATTGATGTCTGGCACCCTGGTTCGTTTTGACTGGTCAAACCGTTGCTTCATCCGCATCTGCTGACGAGTGACTGAGGCTCTGACCCCAGAGGGAGGTGCCTGGGGTGTGGAGGGGCGGAGCCTGTCAAGGGGCATGCACAGTTCCCGGCCTAGCATGAGAGAGGCTGGGGAGACGCCTGTGGTCGAGTGCTGTGTGGCCCAATAGTGCAGCAGAGTGTGACGGATGGCCTGTGTGAAAGAGCACCCTTGGGCCATGTGTGCTCTGAGGCCGTTCTTCAGTGACTGGTGAAAACGTTCAACGCCGCCATTGGCCTGGGGGTGGTAGTACGCAGTGCGCATATGACGGATGCCCTTGCTGTCGAGATAAGCAGTGAACTCAGCAGAGACCAGCTGAGGGCCGTTGTCAGTGGTGATGGTCTTTGGGAGGCCCCAGCTAGAGAAAAGAGAGTCCAGGAAGTCGATGATGATCTGTGAGGTCACAGTGCCGGAAGTGGTGAGTTCAGGCCATTTTGAGTGTAGATCGTAGGCGACCACCATGAAGCTTTGGTGGTGGGGAACTCCATGGATCTCACCACAAATGTCCAACTGCAGGTGTTCCCAGGGCTGAGAGGGCCAGGCGAGAGGTTGCAGGGGTGGGGGAGCGTGGTGGCCAGTCTTGCCACTCACAAGGCAGGCAGAACAGTCCTTCACCAGAGCCTCAATATCTCTGTCTATGCCCGGCCACCACACCAGGTCTCGGCAGCGCTGTTTCAGTTTCACAATGCCCAGATGGCCTTCATGCGCCATTTTCAAAACACGTGCACGGAGAGCAGCTGGGACCACTGTGCAAAACCCACGTGCCACGCAGGTGTCGTTCCAGCAGGAGAGCTCCTGTCTGACTCGGGCGAACGCAGCCAGCTCCTCTGGGACCTTGTGAGGCCAGCCGTTCTGGATGTAGGTGCGGAGCTGGGAGAGGACAGGGTCCTGTTTGGAGGCTGCCCTCAGCTCCTGCAGAGAGACAGTGGCCTGAAGGGGTGTGTGTAGCATTTGGACAATGTCTTTTTCCATACAGTCAGTGTTCGTCTGTGGAGCTGGGGTGGAGACAGAGCAAGAGAGCAGGTCGGCGACAACATTGTCCCTGCCTGGGGTGAACTGCAGGCTGAAGTTGTACTGGCGGAGGCGGTCAGACCAGCGGTGCAGCCTCAGGGGTTTGTGGCCTGTTCCAGATGTGGACAGCAGTGCTGTCAGGGCCTGGTGATCTGTCCTGAGGGTGAAGGAGCGGCCATAGAGGTAGAGGTGCCACCTTTCACAAGCCCAGATACAGGCTAACGCCTCACGCTCACCCACGGAGTACCACTGCTCGGTCAGGTTGAGGGCACGGGGGGTGAAGGCGATGGGCTTCTCCACACCGTTCTGGGTTTGAGACAGCACAGCCCCTATCGCTGTGGCTGACACGTCACAGGTCACAAAGGTGGAGCTGGAGATGTTGAAGTGAGCCAACACTGGTGGTGAAGTCAGTTGAGTCTTGAGATCACGCACAGCGTCACTGCATGCCTTTGACCACACCCATGGCTTGTCCTTACGCAGCAGCTGGCGCAGGGGGGCTGTGGTCGCAGAGTACTGGGGAAGAAACCTCAGGTAGTAACTTGTCATACCCAGGAAGGAGGCGACCTGGGCGGCCGAGCTGGGCTCAGGGATTGCCTGAATGGCGTCCACGTTGGATTGTAGTGGAGTTACACCGCTCACTGACAGCCGGAACCCCACGAACTCGATGGCTGGCACAGAGAGGACACATTTCTCAGCATTGACAGTTAGCTTGTGCTTGGACAGGGCTGCGAAGACCATGTTGAGGCGCTTGTCGTGGATTTCACTGGTGGGCCCGTGTACCACTATATCATCCAGATAAATGGCCACGCCCAGTATGCCAGCCAGCACGGAGACTATGATTTTCTGGAAGCAGCTAGGGGCGGAGCTGAGACCGAAAGGCATCCTGGTGTAGCGAAACACTCCTGCATGTGTCACAAAGGCTGTGAGGTTTCGGCTGCTGGGGTGGAGGGGCACCTGTAAGTACCCCTGTCTGAGGTCGAGCTTGGAGAACACCTCAGAGCCATAGAACTGAGCAGTGAGTTCTTCTGAGGTGGGCAGTGGTTACTTATCAGGGACCACTGCCTTATTTACTGCACATAGACAGACGCAGACACGCAGGCCCCCCGACTTCTTCTTAGCCACCACGAGGTTTGAGACCCAAGGTGACATGTCCACCGGTTCAATGATGCCAGCTTCCAGCAGTTGTTGCAGCTCGGCGGAGACCCCATCACGGAGAGCCAACGGGATGCGGCACAGTGGTTGGATGACAGATTTCACAGCAGGGTTGAAGAGAGGTTGATGGGCGAAGGCGGAGAGGCAGCCCAGCCCCATAAACAGCGATGGCCACTTCTGCTGCCAAGGTGTGGCAACAGTCAGGATTGCTGCCCCCCTTGTGTCTAAGAGGGAGAACCCCAGAGCGGAGAACAGGTCCAGGCCCATCAGGTTGGCCCCACGGCGTGCCACATGAAAAACTGCATTGGGCACCAGCTTGGTTCCATAGCGGACAGTCACTTGGAGAGAGCCAACCAGATCGATTTTGGAGTCACCATACCCACAGAGGACAGCTGAGGGTGCGGACAGCGGCAGTGAACCGAAAAATTGACTGTAGGTATCAACATTCAGGAGAGACACACCAGCACCGGTGTCCAACAGCAGGGGGATGCACACATCATTAATGTTGACCGTGCATGATTTGAATGACACTGGCCCAGAGCTCACCTTGTGAATGACGGCGGTTGAAGACTGGGGGGTGTGGCCCTCTGACCCGGCCGGGGAAGATCGACAGACGTTGGCAAAGTGATTTTGCTTACCGCAGCTACGGCATGTCTGGCCACGGGCAGGGCAGTTCTGAGCCCTTGAAACATGAGACCGAGACCCACAGTTACCACATGACTGTTGAGGGCGGGGCCGAGAACGCCGTCGTTGCAGTTGCAAGACGTCCCCAGTGGAGTCGGCGCCCGCCTCGCTCTGGCTGGGTTGCGTCCCGAGGGGCAGCCGTGAGTAGAGGGAGGAGTCGTTGGCAGCTTGACTGGAGGTGGCCACTTGCTGTGTATTTAGCACAGCAGCACACTCAGCTGCTCCCTCAACCTGTAGTGCGATGGTAATTGCTCTGGACAGCAGCAGATCGTCTTTTTCCAGCAGGAGAGTCTCACGCACCTTTGCGTTGATGGTGTGTTCGATTAGCTGGTCGCGAACCATCTCGTCCTGAAGCGCGCCAAACTTGCATGAGCTAGCTAGCCCTCGCAAATTAGCTACATACTGCTGCACAGACTCACCAGGCAGTTGGTGTCGCTGACGGAATATAAACCGCCGAAGGAGGGCACTCTGTGGAGCAGCGAAATGGGTGCTCATAAGTCCCACAGCTTCGTCAAAGTTTGTGAAGTTCCCCAGAGTCCCGAGCACACGATGACCCTCTGCTCCCAAGCAGTGTAGCAACAGAGCCGTCTTCCTAGCCTGGCTCACGTCGTCGAGTCCTGAGGCGATGATGTAATTTTCAAAACTATGTAGCCAGCGAGTCCATGGTACCGGAGGCTCGCCAGGTAATGCCAGGAAGGGGGCGGGTGGTGGGAGAGAGATATCAGCCATCCTCGTCGCCAATGTTGTATTTAGAAAGCACGTCAGGACACAGCGCTGTCGCTCGACACAACCGCTACGTTGCATTCTTTATTTAGACTGACACAGCATCACAGGCAGACCCGATCACACAACCCAGGGCCCGCAGGCATCACCAATCGATCCCAGCACAATAGAACAGCACCAAATCAAATGCAGCACTGTCGATGTGTGCAGACATAACAAGCTCAACCATCTCTTTGACCAAATGTGGAAGATGCAGAACCCGCCGGGCTCTGGCGAATCGACACCGGTGGCAACTCCGGGTTCTGGGTCCGATGCTGCTTCTCCTGCGCCCGCCACTCCGTCCCTGCCTCTCCACCTTTCCAGACCTGAGCGTTTCTCTGGAGACACAGGTGACTGCAGGGCTTTTCTAACCCAGTGTGATTTGCATTTTGAGCCTCAGGCTGCTGCCTTCCCCTTTGACCGCTCAAAGTTTGCATACAGTTTGTCACGTTACGACCACAAACATAAATATATTTTATTGGAATTTTATGTGAAAGACCGACACAAAGTGGCACACAATTGTGAAGTACAAAAAAATTATACATGATTTTAAATTTTTTTTACAAATAAAAAACTGAAAAGTGCGGTGTGCAAAAGTATTCAGCCCCCTTTTCTCTGAGTGCAACCCATTGCCTTCAGAAGTTGCCTGATGATTGCTGAATGATCGAATGTTGACCTAATGACTAAATAGAGTCAACCTGTGTGTAATCTAATCTCAGTACAAATACAGTTGTTCTGTGACGGCCTCAGAGGTTTGTTAAGAGAATATTGGGGAGCAAACAGCATCATGAAGTTCAAGGAACACACCAGACAGGTCAGGGATAAAGTTGTGGAGAAGTTTAAAGCAGGGTTAGGCTATAAAAAGATTTCCCAAGCTTTGAATATCTCACGGAGCACTGTTCAATCCATCATCCGGAAATGGAAGGAGTATGGCACAACTGCAAACCTACCAAGACACGGCCGTCCACCTAAACTTACAGGCCGAACAAGGAGAGCACTGATCAGAGATGCAGCCAAGAGGCCCGTGGTAACTCTGGACGAACTGCAGAGATCCACAGCTCAGGTGGGGGAATCTGTCCACAGGACAACTATTGGTCGTGCACTGCACACATTTGGCCTTTATGGAAGAGTGGCAAGAAGAAAGCCATTGTTAAAAGAAAACCATAAGAAGTCCCGTTTGCAGTTTGCCAGAAGCCATGTGGGGGACACAGCAAACATGTGGAAGAAGGTGCTCTGGTCAGATGAGACCAAAATTGAACTTTTTGGCCAAAATGCAAAACGCTATGTGTGGCGGAAAACTAACACTGCACATCACTCTGAACACACCATCATCCCCACTGTCCAACATGGTGGTGGCAGCATCATGCTCTGGGGGTGCTTCTCTTCAGCAGGGACAGGGAAGATGGTCAGAGTTGATGGGAAGATGGATGGAGCCAAATACAGGGCAATCTTGGAAGAAAACCTGTTGGAGTCTGCAAAAGACTTGAGACTGGGGCGGAGGTTCACCTTCCAGCAGGACAACGACCCTAAACATAAAGCCAGGGCTACAATGGAATGGTTTAAAACAAAACATATTCATATGTTAGAATGGCCCAGTCAAAGTCCAGACCTAAATCCAATTGAGAATCTGTGGCAAGATCTGAAACCTGCCGTTCACAAATGCTCTCCATCTAATCTGACTGAGCTTGAGCTGTTTTGCAAAGAAGAATGGGCAAAAATTTCAGTCTCTAGATGTGCAAAGCTGGTAGAGACATACCCCAAAAGACTTGCAGCTGTAATTGCAGCAAAAGGCGGTTCCACAAAGTATTGACTCAGGGGGGCTGAATACTTTTGCACACCGCACTTTTCAGTTTTTTATTTGTAAAATTTTTTTTAAATCATGTATAATTTTCTTTGTACTTCACTACTGTGTGCCACTTTGTGTTGGTCTTTCATATGAAATTCCAACAAAATATATTTATGTTTGTGGTCGAAATATGACAAAATGTGGAAAAGTTCAAGGGGTATGAATACTTTTGCAAGCCACTGTACATTATTTCTCACCTGACTGGGAGAGCGGAGGCCTGGCCGATGGCAGAGAGGAGTCGGAAATCACCTGTCTGCAATTCACTGTCGCTGTTTTTCATGGGAGGCAGCCCGAGCCCTGGTGAGACTGCGACAGAGTAAGAAGAGGGTCTCTGATTACGCCATAGAGTTCCACACTCTAGCAACAGAGAGTGATTAGAACCAGCCAGCCTTGTTTGATGCATTTCTTGACGGACTTTCTGACACTCTCAAAGACCAATTAGCCCCCCCTGGACCTACCTGCAGAGCTGGATTCCCTTATAGCCCTGGCTATAAAAACTGACAAGTGTCTGTATGAGAGAGAGAGGCAGAACCAGGCCCTGCAGTTCCCCGCCGCTCCAGCAGAGGCAACAGGTCAGTAGCTCTTTTTCTTCTTTCTCCTCCTGCTGACTCTATCACAGCGCCTCCCCCCAGGCACGGAGGAACCTATGCAGCTTGGCCGAACCCACTTGACCCCAGAGGAATGCCAGCGACGAGTTTCAGAGGGTCGCTGCATCAACTGGGCCACTTCATCGCCTTCTGCCCGTTAAAAGACCGGGTTCGCCAGTGAAGGTGAGGGCACTGGTGAGCCGTACTTTGACTGTTTCTAATCCCTCTCGTTTGCAACATCTAGTGTGTCTCATCTCCCCGGTGTTTTCTCTTAAGCATCCAGTCCTAGTTGATTCCGGCTCAGATGCTAACCTAATGGACTTTGATCTAGCCAGGAAGCTGGGCCTCAAAACCTTCCACCTCAACCAGCCCCTGGATGCCAGTGCCCTGGACGGCAGGCTATTATGTAAAGTCACCCATCACACTCAGTCACTGCACCTGTCTTTTCCCGACTCTCACACCGAGCTCCTCAGCACCCACTTATCCTGGGATACCCCTGGTTCACACTCCACAGCCCCCATATAGACTGGAAAACAGGGCAGGTAATTTCATGGGGAAAGATTTGTGCAAAGAACTGTTTCTCACCCTCTCAACCTTTCCTGTCAGAGCTTCAACCTCCTAACACTTCCCAGAACTCCCCCAGCCTGGATCCAGAGTTTCCCGACCTTTCCCGGGTTCCCGTCTGCTCCCACGACATTAAGGAGATTTTTTTTAGCAAGACCCGTGCCATGTCCTTGCCTATGACTGCGCCATTGACCTGCTCCCCGGAACTTCACCACCCAAGGGTCGCCTGTAGTCCCTGTCAGCTCCTGAAACCCAGGCCATGAGAAAGTATGTTGAGGAATCCCTGGCTGCAGAGATTATTCAGCCTTCCTCCTCTCCCGCTGGCGCTGGATTCTTCTTTATTGACGAGAAGGATAAACCCCTGCGGCCTTGCATTGACTACAGAGGACTCAACGAGATGACCGTTCGCAACAGGTACCCCCTCCCTTTAATTTCCACTGTTTTTGAACTACTAAATGGTGCTAAGGTTTTCACTAAACTGGACTTAAGGAATGCTTATCACCTAGTTAGAATAAGGGAGGGGGATGAATGGAAGACAGCATTTAACACTCCCAGTGGTCGTTACAGGTGATTTTATTGAAAGTGCGGTATGAGTGCTCTAGGACTTCATCCAGGCTGCTGTCAGGCTGCCTGAGCGCTCTTCTGCGTAGCCTCGTTGAAGAGCAGCTTTGAATCAGTTGTTTGACATGGTCCTGGACTGAGGACGGGGAGGTCGGTGCTTCGTCGGTGCCGTGAGTTTCAGAGGAGCATCTGCCATTGTTGTAGAGTGCATGAGGCACGAAGAGGATTCTAGACAGACGTTAGTAGACATCAGTGTTTAGTGATGGACTCTCTCCAGCACTAGCTTAGTACCGCACTGCATTAGCATATAGTGCTAACGTTAGTCTATGTGTCAGTGAAGCTAGCTAGCTAGCTAGCTCACTGGTCGGACTGGCTCGTTAGTTCTCAGTGCGTTCGGGTGAACTGTCGGATGCTGAGAAGAGGACTCGGAGGACAGTCGTGTTTTTTAGTTTTGTGGCGGGAGATTTGCTGCCTGAGTGAACGTTATTTCAAGAGCGGTGTGATCACTGAACGCATTGCGTTGCTGCTGGCGCCATCTAACGTCTACAGTGAGTCACGTAGACTACACGCACGTCACGTGGTTTGCCCTGCCGTACAGGCGTCTCTCCAGCGGCTCATCTCGTGCCCAGGATCCATCAGACTGGTATTTGTGTCAGTTTCGTTGTTACTCATTACTAGACTGTGTTAACAAAACCAACTGAACTGTTTATGTCTGAACATTCATTGGTTTTGATACTCAACATGTAGAGTGAGTTTCTCATTCGAGGTTGTGTTGATATTGTGTATACTGTGGAGTTAGAAAACAACGAGACATGAGACGTGAGAGTAGACGTAGTCGAGGTAGTTTTACTAGCTCCAACTTTGCATGTCATACATTCGACAACGACACTGAACTGTGTACCGGAAGCGGAAGTGCATTATCTGACCCCTCGCCTCGTGTGCCCAGGATCCATCAGACTGGTATTTGTGTCAGTTTCGTTGTTACTCATTACTAGACTGTGTTAACAAAACCAACTGAACTGTTTATGTCTGAACATTCATTGGTTTTGATACTCAACATTTAGAGTGAGTTTCTCATTCGAGGTTGTGGTGATATTGTGTATACCAAGAGATACTGTGTACACAAAGGAAGTCAAACTCTATGTTTTTTTGCATTTTATTTTTTGCTATTGTGATCCTATAGTATTACATTCAATTAATACTAAACACTCGCTGCCTATTGCTTCATCTTTCCTGTGTTTGGAGTTTAGGGCTTATTACAATACTTACCTGAGGGTTTATAAGTATCCTGGAGTTGTGTCCTTACCTTGAAGTAGGGGCGTCTCAACTGTCCTGTTGGTTCTGGGGAGGGAGGGTTATGCTGAGTTGGACCCATAGCACAGCATACACTCTACACGTCAGGGGCCGCTGTATCAAATACCTTAGCGTGAAGCCCACCCCACCATATCTTATAGGGTGTAACGTACTACCCACTCTGTTCAGCAGGACAGGCATCCACATGCGTACCCACGTAGGTACTGAGACTAACTGCATTGGGAATGGGGACCCAGATCCCTTCATTAACCTAATCTTTCAAGGTAAATAAGTACTGTTACTGCCCCTACAAAGCGTGGCATATTATGCCCGCTTCACTAGCCACTCGTTCAGTCTCTTTTTCTTTACTTGCGCGCAGAGTGTGTCATTCGTCGTCGTTTTGTCCTCGCCGCCAATGTGATGTTCTCGTGTGTGGTACCAATAGGCAGACAAGTTAGTAAACAAATGCGGAACTTTACTGGAGAAGCTCAGGTTCGATGCATACAGCCGTACCGTGAACTACTGTCTTGACTAACTGATTTCACGGGTTCTGCCTCTCGTATGGCAATACGTCCCTGTCGTAAATATTAATCACTGTAGTGTTGTACTTATCCGTAAACATTACAGGGAGCAGGGCGAGTCCCTGCCGAAATACGCGGGTGAGATAGAGAGGCTGGTCCGTTCAGCTTACCCTGGAGCTAACTATGAGCTGCAACAACGGATGATGACTGAACAATGTACTGATGGGCTAAACGACAGTGAGAGTACAGGTTAAACTCAGACGTCCCGCAACAATGAGAGAGGCACTCACCACCGATATGGAGGTAGAAACAGCGTGTTGGGCTGAAAGGGAACATGTTAACTGCTCTAGTTGCGCTATCGCCGGTATCCCACAGAGGAACGCCGCGCGAGGCCCAACTGCAAGCGACATCATACCATGGTGTCCGTGTAAAGACGCTATCTTGGGGAGGTCAAATCGCCCTACAGTGCCTGATAAGAGCTACATTAAGAGCAATGAACCTAGAACACAGCCAGTTTTGCCCACCCAGTGAGCCGAGCTTGGTTTGTGGCCCCTATGAAAGTGGCAATAAATGGTTTGTGAGAGAAAATCTTACAGAGAATCAGAAAATGATGACACCTCCCCAATACAACGCCACACCAAGAGAAACAGAACCATGGCCGCCCAGTACTGTGATCATATGCCACAGTTGTTTCTCCTGGGGAGGGGGGTAGCCACGCCCCCAACCAGGCCTGCCAAAGAGGAGGGGTTCTCTGCTATGGTGCGTGCTGTTGGGGAGGTCTTTGCTACAAGGAGTGGGGGGCCCAGGAGGACCAGACAGTGACTGTTTGCTGGGTGTGTGGGAGTGTTGAGTATCTGGCCAGGAACAGTGATAAGAGAAAGGGTCTTAGGTTCCAGGAATGGGAACATTTCACCACAAAGACCAGGGGGAATACTAGGGACCAAGCACAGGGGGCAGAGCTTGGTCTAAACTGAAGAGACCCCACAGAGGAACAATAAAGAGAAGACCAACAATCTACCACCAATTCACCGGACACCCTATGGGGAGTGATGAACAACACAAGAGGAGAGTATGAGTGCTGATGGACACACAAGTAGAGGAGGGAGTGGAAACAACGACCAAGGCATAAGCATAGGGAAAAAATAAATAAATACAGGAACAGAGAGCTGGGGGCACCAAAACCCTAACCATATCTACATAGACTGCCAGGTGAATGACATAGTCTGTAGAGGGCTGATTGGCACAGGTGCTTCGGTCCCAGTTGTTAAGGGAAATGTACTTGACAAAAGGGGTGGGACATGGCGCACTCAGATGAAACCCTGTCCAGGAGTGTTATGCACGGCCGCTGGGGAGGTCGCTGCCAGCCAGGGGAAGATAGCTTTGAAAATCCAGATATGAGATGTGGCGGTAGAACAGGAGGCCTGGGTAGACCCCATACAAGATGACCCAGCAGAAGAGCTGGGAGAAGCAGGGCCTGAGTATGTACAGCACATCCAGGAGTGGATGGAGAGAGTTCATGAGTTTGCTCGAAGCCACATCCAAGGAGAACCCAAAAGACAGAAGCAACAGTATGATACTCGCACTCATGGAAAGCTATATCAGCCAGGTGACCGTGTGTGGTTACACTGCCCTCGGCACCAGAGAGTGTTAGGCCCCAAACTAATGAGTCATTGGGAGGGGCCCTGGATTATACTGGAAGCCCTGTCTGATGTAGTGTACCGAGTACAGAAAAGTGCACAGCGGAAGAATGTGGTGGTTCACCAAGACAGTCTAACCCCATACAGAGGAGGAGAGAGGGAAGTTGAGTCGGAGCATAACCGAGGGGTGGACCCAGTCCCTAGAGATGGCTGGAACTACCAAGATCCAGAATCCATCCCACCAGGGCCCTATACCACGACGGTTGACACCCAGCTGGACCTTGGGGCAGGGGTGATGGCAGCTTGTGATGAAGCAGAGTCAGAGGCACCTTCATGGACGGAAATGGATGAAGAGGGCAAAATGCCAGCAGGGGTCCGTTTAGAGGAGGAAAAGGAGAAGACAAACTGGGGGACATTGAGAAGATCAAAGTGAAAACGTCACCCAGCCCAGTGCTACTGTTGTTCATGAATAGCTGAAGAGACCGAGATTTGAAGACAAAGAAAAGAGTTCCAGATAGAGACAACAACAAAAAAGTTCCAGATTTCTTTCTCACTCTCCTATGTCTTTGGCTATCGCTGTCTCTTAGGTTCGAGGGGCCGGGTGCTCGATATTACCAGAGCCATCAGTGCGAGTTGCTGCACAGAGATTTTCACATTCGGGGACGAGTGCTTTCTTTAGGGGGGGGGGGCAATGTAGCATATCAGCTTTCTAATATGGGAACTAGGCAACCACTAGGGGTGGACTACCACTAGGGGTAGGTTTATTAAGGGTGTTTTAGGCGGGTGTTTGGTGGAAGTGAGGGGGTCTTATGATTGGGACTGAGCGGCAAGCAGCTAGTGCGGGTCGTGGCTGCAAACAAAAAGGGCAATCAACCTGACTGTTTAACTGAGATTATGTGGTCCAGACCTTTCAATGGCTCGAAACGCTTCAGTATGTTTTTGACATTGTTGGGCCATGATTCTGTCACCTTTGTCATTGTGATGGATAGATTTTTTTGGATTAGATTTTCTTTACAATATTTCCATGTTTTAATGATCAGCACGTTGAACAGATCAGTATCCCAGTTTTTGCAATAACTAAGGAAAACAAGATGTTTGAGGGCAGAATGAAGTTCTGAATGAAGCTCTGCACATGTTCTGAAATCTTCATAATAAAGAAATTACTGTCAGCAGTGTTTGTTTACTTGACTTTATGCAGACATAGAATTTCAGCCTTTTTCAAAGCTTTTAGGTTATGGCAATACATACAGTAGCATGCAATACAATAAATACAGTACACATAATACATACAATAGCAAAGCTGTTCAAGCAATGAACTGAACAGTGAACTGAGTTATGTTCTCTATATGTTATCTTTCTCGCCATATAATGAATGCGTATTACTGACATAGGGACTATCTGACAACTGTGTAAAACTGGAAACGTTCAAGCTGATTGTGCATGCTCTCTGAGTTGAACACGAGCGCTTCAAAAGCTGGAAGGGATTTGCTGAAAGTAAGTGAACAGAGTGAGAAATGAAAGCTTTGCATTTCTTATCCTTGAATAATTAAAGAGTTTTCACAATATTCATCCTGCTGCCAAAGACTCCATTAAAAAAAATAAATGTTCCAATTCTATCAATGAAATACAGAAATCTGCACCGCAACTGCATAGGTCAATGTCAAATAACAGATGTGTCGGCACTTGCTCAAATATGTGACCTCTTTTGCTTGAATACAGTATTCTTCCTCTTAATTCTCAAAAAGCATCTGATCTTTAAAATTATTGACCTTACTTACTAAATACCAAACAGATATTGAACTCCGGATGTCTCAAAAATGTCTCCATTAAATGAGCACAAATCCGATATTGGTGTTAATCGCATAGGTTAAATTTAAACCAATCTATAGCTTCAGTGTCCGAATATTTTATCTCTCATCTCATCTCATCTCATCTCATCTTCAGCCACTGCGACCCGGGGTCGGGTCGCAGTGGCAGCAAGCTAAGTAGGGCACTCCAGACGTCCCTTTCCCCAGCAACGCCCCCCAGCTCCTCTTGGGGGTTCCCAAGGCTTTCCCAGGCCAGATTGGATATGTAGTCCCTCCAGCGAGTTCTGGGTCTACCCCCGTTGGACTTGCCAGGAAAACCCCCAAAGGAAGGTGCCCAGGAGGCGTCCTAATCAGATGGCTGAACCAACTCAACTGGCTCCTTTTGACGTGAAGGAGCAGCAGCCCTACTCCAAGCTCCCTCCGGATGTCCGAGCTCCTTATCCATCTCTAAGGCTGAGCCCAGACACCCTACTGAGGAAACTCATTTCAGCCGCTTGTATCCACGATCTCACCCTTTCGGTCACTACCCAAAGACCATAGGTGAGGGTTGGAACAAAGATTGACTGGCAAATTGAGAGCTTTGCCTTCACCTCAGCCCCCTCTTCACCACAACGGTCTGGTATAATGTCCACATTACTGCTGATGTTGCACCAATCCGCCTGTCAATCCCTCGCTCCATCCTACCCTCACTTGTGAACAAGACCCCGAGATACTTCAACTCCTTCTTATATCTTATATCTTTTGGGAAAAACATGGATGTGATTTTTGATGCCAATCCAAACTTTAAAGAGCAGGCCAATTGAGTCATTCAGTTACACAACTTACTTAGAAACATATATGAAAAAGAAATCAGATCATTTCTGTCTTGAAGTGACCTTCAAGCTGCGGCTCATTCATGCATTCGTCTCCTCAGGATTGGACGTCTCTGACTTGCTCTGCTTCTGCCTTTACTCAGAAGATAGTCTGATGCCTGCAGCTGGCTCAGCATGCAGCTACCATGAGCCTCTATGCTACCTGGGTGTGAAGAGGTGGGGAGTGATCCACCAACATTTTAGCCTCATTGAATATTTTAGAATTGATTTTAAAATTCTACTGATTATTTTTTTCAAGCTTGTTGAGGTCTGGCCCCAGAATACGTACCGGGTCTATCAAAGTTGCTATGAGCGATTTTAATTTAGAACACCTTTTTATAACTTATGCAAAAATTATTTCTACATCCTGACATCTATCAAGTAAGTAAGGAAAAAATCAGGTCTCTAGCTGCCCTAGGCACTGTAAATGGGGACAGAAAATGTTCTGTTATCCGTTCCTTATCAAACAATAAGGACAGTTCTTTCCATGCCATCTTCTCTATTGGTCTGTACTTGCTGTCAATCAGTTTTTGCATTCACAAGGCCCTTGGTCAGAAGTGAGGGGGCGGATTATTTTGCAGTATGTTTTCAAAATATAGCTAGCTCTTGCTTACTTCCACCCAGAATCACTCACCCCCACTTGACTGAAGTGCTGGACAGACAGGCTCAGGTCCAGGTTGAGAGGTGGTCACATCTTTCCTGATACACCACCAATAGACACTGGAAAGCCCTTTACTGATAAATACATGCTTGTAAATTCTGTGTCATCATTGAAAAATCTACTACTACTACTACTACTACTACTGCTTTTGGCTGTTCCTGTTAGGGGTCGCCACAGCAGATAACGTTTCCATCTCTTCCTGTCCTCTGCATCTTGCTCTGTCACACCAGCCACCTGCATGTCCTCCCTCACCACATCCATAAACCTCCTCTTTGGCCTTCCTCTTTCCCTCTTCCCTGGCAGCTCCATATTCAGCATCCTTCTCCCAATATACCCAGCATCTCTCCTCCACACATGTCTAAGCCATCTCAATCTTGACTCTTGCTTTGTCTCCAAACCGCCCAACCTGAGCTGTCCCTCTAATATACTTGTCCCTAATCCTGTCCTTCTTCATCACGCCCAATGAAAATCTTATCATCTTCAACTCTGCCACCTCCAGCTCCACCTCCTGTCTTTTCATCAGTGCCTCTGTCTCCAAACCATATAACATAGTTGGTCTCACAACCATCTTGTAAACCTTCCCTTTAACTCTTGCTGGTACCCTTCTGTCACACATCACTCCTGACACTCTTCTCCACCCACTCCACCCTGCCTGCACTCTCTTCTTCACCTCTCTTCTGCACTCCCCATTACTTTGGACAGTTGACCTGAAGTATTTGAACTCATATGCCTTCGTCACCTCTACTCCTTGCATCCTCACCATTCCACTGTCCTCCCTCTCATTCATGCATAGGTATTCCATCTTGTTCCTACTGACTTTCATTCCTCCTCTCTCCAGTGCATACCTCCACCTCTCCAGGCTCTCCTCAACCTGCTCCCTACTCTCACTACAGATCACAATGCCATCCGCGAACATCATCATCCATGGAGACTCCTGCCTGATCTTGTCCGTCAACCTGTCCACCATTGCCAACAAGAAAGGGCTCAGAGCCGATCCTTGATGTAATCCCACCTCCACCTTGAACCCATCTGTCATTCCAACCACACACCTCACCACTGTCACACTTCCCTCATACATATCCTGCACCACTCCTACATACTTCTCTGCAACTCCCGACTTCCTCATACAATACCACACCTCCTCTCTCGGCACCCTGTCGTGTGCTTTCTCTAAATCCACAAAGACACGATTTAACTCCTTCTGGCCTTCTCTATACTTCTCCATCAACATTCTCAAAGCAAACATCGCATCTGTGGTGCTCTTTCCTGGCATGAAACCATACTGCTGCTCGCTGATCGTCACCTCTCCTCTTAACCTAGCTTCTATTACTCTTTCCCATATCTTCATGCTGTGGCTGATCAACTTTATACCTCTGTAGTTGCTACAGTTCTACACATCGCCCTTGTTCTTGAAAATCGGTACCAGTATGCTTCTTCTCCACTCCTCAGGCATCCTCTCACTTTCCAAGATCGTGTCAAACGAGTTAAAAACTCTTACTGCCATCTCTCCTAAACACTTCCATGCCTTCACAGGTGACTCCTTAGTGACTGGGTTCATCATTGAAAAATAAGTCTTAAAATTATATCTCAAAACTCTGGCATTTTCAAGCCCGTTTTTACTGTATAATATTATTATTTACTATCTTCAGTTATGTCCAGTAGTTGTTATTCCTTATTTCCATTTTGATATTTGGATGCTTGTCATTTTATCCATTTGATTTATTTGTTTTTTTTTAAAGCAGTTTACAATTTTTTTGACATGTGATCCATAACTAAAAAAACCATCTTTTATCTGTCTATCTATCTATCTATCTATCTATCTATCTATCTATCTATCTATCTATCTATCTATCTATCTATCTATCTATCTATCTATCTATCTATCTATCTATCTATCTATCTATCTATCTATCTATCTATCATATTACTAGTAGTATTAGTAGTTGCAGTAGTGTCATTAAAGTAATACATTGGGTGTGTTT
This sequence comes from Lampris incognitus, assembly GCF_029633865.1. Classification (NCBI taxonomy): domain Eukaryota; kingdom Metazoa; phylum Chordata; class Actinopteri; order Lampriformes; family Lampridae; genus Lampris; species Lampris incognitus. The sequence continues at coordinate 7,764,442 of NC_079228.1, forward strand.
ACATAAGATTTGGAAGAGTTTTTATTATGAATGCAACATAATCTCTCCGAAACGTTAAGACATCAACGCTCAAAAAATACATCTTTTTTTTTACAACCATTACTGACCACCTACAGCTTCACAACACATGCAGGAGTCATATTAAGCTGTCACACGCAGTCAAAGCGCATATTAAAATGTCACACAATAATCCCAAATAGAAAAAGCAAATCCATGAAAACCAATCGGCTGAAAGAGCCGGCGGCTTTGCAACACACAATCCTACACAGTAAATAAAGACGTGTGACTATCACTGCGGACGTAGTCCTGATGCCTATTGTACTATTTCACAAACATTAATTGTGGCTTCTTCAGATATACTCCGCTCCCGGTGTGGCAAGCTGGTGGCGAGAATTCACGTTTGCAGCGGCCTCGGCCAGGACCGTCCATGCAGGGTCTTTGTCCACGTCTGCGTCTGTTTGTTTTGTCTTGGTTTGATGGCTGGGAGAGCTGGCGCTGGATCGGCTGGGGGAGCTTGGTCTGCTGTGTCTCGTGGGCCCAGAGACCACGGCCCTGCCTGGAGCTGTGCCCGAAGAGGAAACACCGAGGGCGGTCTGACAGGATGTGGAAGCGGGGCAGGCTAAGCTAACTGCTAGCCCATGCAGACAGGCAGTTCCGATGGCACCAGGGGCGGTCTGGCAGCAGCCTCACCTAGCATTGACTGTGTTTCAGTGCCGTTGTGTGGAGTGTGGGGAGGTTATCGAGCGTGTCTGGGTGGGAGAGCTGGGATTGGATCGTCCGGGGGAGCTTGGTCTGCTGCATCCTGTGGGCCCAGAGACCACGGCCCTGCCTGGAGCTGTGCCCGAAGAGGAAACACTGAGGGTGGTCTGAGAGGATGTGGAAGCGGGGCAGGCTAAGCTAACTGCTAGCCCATGCAGACTGGCAGTTCTGACAGTCATCCTGGCTGGCGTTCGTTCTCCTGGACAGTGGCATTTTTGGACTGTGTTGCACCGAGTGGACTGTGTTGTTAACTGTTTGTGTGTTTTTGTTTTTTGCTTTGTTCTCTCTGTGTTTGTTTTTGGTGGTGTCGTTTTTGGGAAATTTGGGATGTGTGTTTTTGTCTTCTGTGTCGCACTGCCGTGGGCTGGGGGACACGGAATTTCGTTTCTTTTGTGTACACAAGTACATGAAAAAAATGACAATGACTTGATCCTGATCCCTGAAATGGGTTTATTCAAATGGGTGCCATGATCAGTAGTCGCAGTGTGGTTACCTCCTTCCCCAGAGTGAAAACGTTTGCTTGTGTTTCGCCAGTATTTGTACTGGGGATGCATCACGGTGCAAAACGCTGGGAACATCATCTCCAGCTGTACCTGGTGTGCGGTGCAGGTTTACTGCAGCTCTGCTTAATAATACACAGTTTATTTGTGCAGACGCTGCAGCCGCGCTGCTGCAGGTGGTTCAGAGCGCCGTCCCGTGAATATCTATGAACCGTCCAAATGCCGGTCTTATTCCTATGCGTCGCTGTTTCAGGAAAAACGCCTCTTCTCCTCTCCTGTGAAATGAGCACATTCAAGCCACCCGAGAGGATGGAAAAGATGAGTTTCCATACAAGCACATTGGATGAGACAGGAATAAGGACCGGCCAGCTGAGCTGGCATCTGAGAATCCTTCATCGCCTCATGAGACGTCGTACTTCCTCACATGAAAAAAAAAAGCAGACGTTGGAGGCCTCTCTGGTGGCTCTCACTCCTCCCTTCAAATGCTGCAACACTTCAAGGCAAATGAAGATGTGTTCTGATAGCTATCCCGACAAAAGGGTGTGCAGTAAAAAAAAAAGGTACTGCTATCCTCATTAGCGCTCATTGCCCTCAGAGGGAGTAGCTTTTAAGATGAATCAGACATATTTACTGGGCTACTCAGCTGATAATGAAACCCATTATTTAGCTGTGCACGGTTTTAACAGTGATGGGACACACATCGTGCTGCTAAGAGATGGAGGAGTATGTTAGGCGATCTATGAAGCGGCCCGATCAATAGTCCTGTCTCCACAGGGGAAGTGGTAGTGACCTCCGAGAGGAGTCGGAGCTGATTTTCACATCGCCTGTCACATCACAGCAGACAGACGGCAGCGGAAAATCCATCCGCTGCAGTGTTATGTTAGCTCACGTGAGATTACAAGGTTTAAGGACATATAATGTGGAAAGGGTTTCTGACGCCCAGATGTTTTGCAGCCTGCACACGAAGACAGATTGGTGGCCGGGCCTTAACTGCAACAGCATTACATTTAGAAGAGTACGGCGCATAGGCCACAATGCAGTCCCAACGCACAAAGAATGACATGTTTTAAAATCAGCTTTTAAATCAGCTGATTTACGTCTGTCAAAAATCACAACCGCAAATACAGTGAAGCGGTGTGGGAAGGCGGCGGCACGAACTTACGTTTGCGGCGGCCTCACCCCGCACCGTCCATGCAGTGTCTTTGTCCAGGTCTGTGTCTAAGTTTGTCTTCGTTTGATGGCCGGGAGAGCTGGTGCTGGATCGTCTGGGAGAGCCTGGTCTGCTGAGTCCGGTGGGCCCAGGGACCACGGCCCTGACCGGAGCTTATAATGAAAGCGTTTTAATACAGCATCTGCGTGTGGATATGCAGTCACCAGGAGTGGTTTATCCCGGATGTTCAGGCTAAGGAATGAGTCGGTGGTCTAAACATGGCTCGAAAACCCATGTATGAAAAAAGACGAGTCCCTGGGGATCGCTCCTCTTCCTCACCGATTACCGCTTTTCAGGGTCTTGTGTTCATATATGAGCCACATCTTTCTTCTCTTTTTTTTTATATTCCCTTGGTTGCCTTATTATTTTGATGCACAAGGCAGCTCAGCGGTCTCATGGTTACCTGTTAAATGGACGCCTCTGTTCATGCTGCAGTTTGTCTTTAGACGGACCGCTTTAGCAGTGGCGAATTCAGCTCGGCAAGGAGAGATGTTTGTTCCCCTAAGTTCACTGACCTACAAAATAATTCATTTTGTAGGGAGCTTGAGTCAATTATCATCTATTCTCCACCCCCCCCCACACACACTTACCGACAGTATAATAGCTGAGATAATGTATTCTTGTGTCCTTTATTGGAAGTACTGCTCATGTAGACCAGTAGCCCTACAGGCTGCTGCACTGAAAAATCCCACACCAGCCACTGAGGACAGTGTACACCAGGGGTGCCCAACTCCAGGCCTCGAGGGCCGCAGTGTCTGCGGGTATTTGTTCCAACCATGCACTACACCACCTAATTTAACTAATTCCTTTCCCTCCTTGGTCCAAGAGGTGAGCTAATTAGTTAAATCAGGTGGTGTAGTGCATGGTTGGAACAAATACCTGCAGACACTGCGGCCCTCAAGGCCTGGAGTTGGGCACCCCTGGTGTACAGGAAAGACTTACAAACTGATTTGCTGAAAAAGCCCAATAAACAGACACACACTGACAAACTCTTAAAAATCTCTCATGTCATCATCAGCCGCTCCTCCGGGGTCGGGTCGCGATGGCGGCAAGCTAAGCAGGGCCCTCCAGACCTCCCTCTCCCCAGCAACGCCCTCCAGCTCCTCCTGGGGGATCCCAGTGCGTTCCCAGGCCAGATTGGACATGTAGTCCCTCCAGCAAGTTCTGGGTCTACCCCGGGGTCTCCTCCCAGTTGGACGTGCCTGGTAAACCTCCACAGGAAGGCGCCCAGGAGGCATCCTAATCAGATGCCCGAACCACTCAACTGGCTCCTTTCGATGTGAAGGAGCAGCGGCTCTACTCCAAGCTCCCTCCAGATGTCTGAGCTCCTCACCCTATCTCTAAGGCTGAGCCCAGACACCCTATGGAGGAATCTCATTTCAGCCGCTTGTGTCCACGATCTCACCCTTTCGGTCACTACCCAAAGCTCATGACCATAGGTGAGGGTTGGAAGGAAGACTGACTGGTAAATTGAGAGCTTTGCCTTCCGGCTCAGCTCCCTCTTCACCACAACGGTCCGGTACAACGTCCACATTACTGCTGATGCTGCACCAATCTAAATTCTTAACAATGTGAGGGAAAATGTCTTTTCAACCAGAGCAGTGGTGCAAAACCGTTTTGGATGGACTGAACATGGACAGCAAGCTCATGCAAAATCGGTGAAGCTCCTGGAAGTCAACCTGGGAGCGCCGTAGGAAAGGGAAGTGCAACATATTCTAATATGAGTTTCTTAGCGACCTCAATTTAGGACAGTTTATATCAATACACTGAGTTCATGTACGACTATCTGCAAAGTCTTTGAAGGTGTCAACACAATTCGCAACTTGTCAGATTAATCTTGTGGAAATCTTCCATGACTAATAAAAGTTGTTGTAATCTGATTTCATCATCGGTTGATTAATAACCATGCCCTTTCCAACCTCTCTGAAGACTTGCTGATGTCAAACTCCTTTTATAGCTTCACAGTTGACTGACTACATTTGCCATCAACACCGATTGGACGTCCACATAAGAACCGGTGAAATTACCCTTTAAGACTCTTGTTTGTAGAGTGAGCTGGCTAATCATACATATATTAATCGACGATTAACCTACAGCCCCTCGTGTTAATTTACACATGAAAAAGACCGTCGAGGAGTAGCAACGACTGCTGCTGACACACATATCCCACTTTATTCCCTGCAATCACACAGTATTGGCAGACTGTCCTTGTCGTCCGGGGGGTGCGGGGTCCTGTTGCATGGCGGTACGTCACATCTCACCTGCTTCAGACGGGAAATGACCGCCTTTGGAACGAGAGCCACCACACGCCGGCCACATAGGGAACAAAACACGAGCTCTAATTTTAGAACGTGGTGATAAACCCTGTTCCCCTGTGGGGCTCGGGTGATATCAAAGGGAGCGCGTGCTGACTCTGTTGCCATGGTGAGCATAATTCAGCTTAGACGTCTCCTCGTTGGAAGGCATGAATGTAAAAAAAAAAAGAAAAAAGAAAAAAAGAAAGAGTAACTGTGAATCAAAGTCATCGTGATTAATGGGAATCCAGAGCCTCTGCTTGGCGGAGGTACTACTGATAGATGTGTGGGGAGGGGCAGGAGCAGGGAGGACGGGGGGGAGGGGGGGCTTTGGCGAAAAGGGCTGCACCAGAGGTGGGGAGGGAGTAGCTGATCAGCGAGTAGCCGTGGACTCATGCTAGCTGAGAGAAGAAACCACAGTGTAGTGTGACTGACTACACTGCCCATCGCCCCGTTGGTGACCGTCATGTTTCACATCTCACTACAGATGCCTGTCCCGGCATGTCTGCACCGTTCTAACAACACTTCTTCTTTTTTTTGCATGTGTGCAACCTTGCATACATGCCATTTCAGAAACCTTGCCATAACATTTATCAGAGAAAGCCATTTAGTAATGGCTTTTTCTGATAAATGGCCCGAGTCTGCATCAAATACAACCAACAAGATCACTGAAAACCCACAATGAGGGTGTGTTGTACCCCTTAGAGGTCCCAGACTGCAAGAGCGCTTTCATCAGCAGCAGAGCCGCCCTCGGTTTAGCCTCCCGTTGCCTAACATGATTCCATCCCGATGCCTGACGCCAGCTCTTTGGCCACTTCGTGTGGGCCGAGTGGCACCGACGGAAGACCTCACCCCTGGCACACAACTACAGTCAGTCTGGACATGATTCCCAAGAACTGGAAAGCAAATTCAACTCGCCACAAGAGAAACAGAGGCTGTCCACCTGCGTAAAGAAGTTTGCCAAATGTTCTTGATGGTTATGTCTGAGATGAGACGACAGCAAACCCCATCCTTGCGATCTTGAGCCAAGTAGCTCTGCTTTAGCTTTTCCCGAACCTAAGTCCCCGACCAGGGGCCTCATTCATCAGTCGTTCGTAGGTACGAATTTGTTCTTACACACCCATGGGATTTTTTAGCTCTCAAGATTGCCGGACAGGCGGCAGCAAAGCCTGATGGCTTATTTGTAATTGCATCCCCCCAACATCTATTGCCTACCTCTTGCAACGAGCAATCACCCAGGCCTGCGAAGACATCAGTGTTAGCCAGTCGGTGTCTAAATTCAGGGGCTACCCAGGCGCTACACTGGTCTCTGAGACAAAGTTCAGGGCAAAAAAAGCTCCATGGGTGCGTAAGAACACATTTGTACCTACGGACGATTGATGAATGAGGCCCCAGGTCATTGAATCCTGGCTGTGTGATCAGAAGAAGATAACCAGGCATAAAGGGTTCAACATCTGGCTCATGCGTTGTGGCATCTTCCTCTGCCTCATCTGGGCTCCATGTCTCTGATGGCTTCGGTGCTGGCAAACTGTCATCATGCGGCCCTGGTGTCACGGCTGAAGGCAGGTTGCGGTATTCAGTAGATTTCTCATTGTTAGTAGAGAAGCAGATACGCCGGTCAGACAGAAGTAACAGTCCGTCACATGGTCCTTCTGTTCTCGCCACATCATTGGGACTGCGCATGGCGTTGACGTCAGAGTACCTCCGAGCCAAGCTGTCAGGTTGACTGCACATGTTGCACAACAAATGTGAGGAGCCCAGATCATAAACTAATTAATGCATTACCATACATTAATTAGTTTATCATTAGTCTGCATGTGAACATGCTCAGGGCTAACACCTTATTTTCAAAGACTTAACTTCCAGCACCAGGTTCTAATGCCCGCTGGTGAGAAACCCCTAGCTCGTGACTGTCTTGATTTGGTTTGCGAGGCCCTTGAAGCTTAGGAAAACTCGATAACAACGCGGCTTAAAACGACATCCTTCTCTGACACACACACCGGCACATCTCGAGGTGGCCAGAGAAATGTTCCTGGGTAAAAATATTCCCTACTGAGATATGGGGGCATTCCTCTCTAACCTGGGAAGGGCTCCAGGACTCATTTATCCCTGTCAAGATGATTTCAAATTAAAAATGGATGAATAATTGATTTATTCATTAGCGGAACATGATATCTATAAGAAGTAATAAAACATTACCTCTAAAAATGGCTATGAGGAAGATATTCCCCAGTGCTTCATCATCTTCGTCTCGGTTGCATCTTCTGTTAAATTTAGTCATGTCGGTACAACTATTCATCACACGACACAGCGAGGAAGAGCCGGCTATGCATGTGCAGAGAAAGTTGCAGGTCTTTGAAGGAATGTCTGCACGGAGCGATTTGGAGCTACTGTGTGCAAATGGCCGACACCGTCACTATCTACAGAGAATAAAAAGCAGACATTAGAGTCATCAACAGACCTCGCGCTGTGTTCACACGGTCACCACACGCCTCCCGAAGAGGAGGAGGAGGAGGAGGAACCCGGCCCTCTTTCAGTATGGAAATTGACCCATCCCCTCACTAGACTGTTAATCCCATTACTTTCATCCCATATCTCAACACAGAGAAAACGTTTTCTTTCCAAATAACCTCCTCTTTTATTTGTCCCAGTGCTGTTGTTCCAAAGTTACCTTCCACATAGTATGTATGGTTCTCATTTATGACCCCACTTAAATAAGAGGTCAACAAATCTTAAAAAAGACAAAGATACATCCATCATCCATTATCCAAACCGCTTATCCTGCTCTGCTTATCGTGAGTGAACGTGTGGTTACAGCAAAATGAATTCTAAACAAATAAGCACATTAAAAAAGGGGAGGTTGATAACAACGGGCCAACATATGAAAAATAACCGGGCGGCACGTTGGCTTAGTGGTTAGCGTGGTCGCCTCAAAGCAAGAAGGTCCTGGGTTCGGGACCCGGGGTAGTCCAACCTTTGGGGTCGTCCCGGCTCATCCTCTATGTGGAGTTTGCATGTTCTCGCCGTGTCTGTGTGGGTTTCCTCCCACCGTCCAAAGACATCTAGGTCAGGTGAATCAGCCACACTACATTGTCCCTAGGTGTGTGTGTGTGTGCGTTGGCCCTGTGATGGCCGGGCGGCATGCAGGGAGACACCCTGGACAGGCCGCCAGGCCATCACAGGGCCCACACACACACACCTAGGGACAATTTAGTATGGCCGATTCACCTGACCTACAGGTCTTTGGACGGTGGGGGGAAACCGGAGCACCCGGAGGAAACCCACACAGACACGGGGAGAACATGCAAACTCCACACAGAGGACGACCCAGGCCGGGACGACCCCCAAGGTTGGACCACCCCGGGGCTCGAACCCAGGACCTTCTTGCTGTGAGGCAACCGCGCTAACCACTGTGCCACCGTGCCGCCCACAAAAGAAACAATTACTCTGAAATAGGAGACTACGGCACAATAAAGGAGATCAACTACATGAAATAATAAGCATCATAATGAAAAATAACAAGGAACCAGATTCTGTCTCTGGTAAAATATAACCCGTCTGAGGAAGTCAGCGATTGCGCTACAGTTGTGCAACACCTATCAGGCCTATCTTGTTTGCAATGACGTTCGACGTACAGACATGTATGACTCATTGTGAGCTAGCGCCACCTGCTGGTGCACTGTACTGCACACTGCACCATGGAGAGGTGAAAGTAAGCACGTTTTCATTCCAGCCTCGCGTTGCATCACCATTTCACCTTATTGGTAAAATCAGCAAGTAGTGTTTAGTTGGAATGAATACCTGCACATACACAGCACTCAGTGGCACAAGGTTTGGAGACGGTTGTTATGGAAACATATAACAGTGGTAACTCACCATTCTTATTAAGCATTATTTAACGACTGGTGAATGTGAGTTCAGTCGTGATGACAAAACGTTTCAATTTGGTATTTCCCAGGTATTTCAACTATGTTCATGCGCCTTTTCCGAGCTGTATTGGTTGATACATAAATCTGGAATTTCCATCGCCGTTTCCATCACAATGTCGAGTCTCTGTCGCGACGGTATTTACACATATAAACACAGACAGCCTATTCTTTTTCAACACAGAGGATTCCTGTTGAGCAGTCACACCCTGTCTTACATCGGGCATTAAGTCCATAATTTCTTGAAAACAGGGTGTGCAGGACGACAACAGACAGGCACATCTACTCCACCTCCGTACAAGGCTCGACACCTCACGTGTTACCACAGGGTTACCACCATGTACTTTCTTCGTACACTGTCATTCCATACTGCCGAGACACAGCGAGGCATTAGTGCCACCGAATCCAAACGAATTGGTGAGGGCGATCCGTCGGCCCGGCGACCTCCATTGCTGTGCTGTGTGGGGAACATAATTGAGGTCAAACTCCGGTTCGGTGTGGTCCAGGTTGAGAGTGGGCGGCAAGACCCCGTGGTAACAGGCTAGCGCAGTGAAGGCCGCCTCCAGGGCTCCTGCTGCCCCTAGCAAATGCCCCGTGGCTCCCTTGGTGGAAGACACAGCAAGATTCTGGGCATGTTCTCGGAAGAGTCTCTTGATGGCAGTGTTCTCGGCCGCGTCCCCTAATGGCGTGGACGTGGCGTGGGCGTTCACGTACGTCACGGTTTCTGGTGGCACGCCGGCATCTCGGAGAGCTGCTGACATACACCTGCATGAAAACAATGTGAAAATCCGTTATGATCATCACCACATATTTCAAGTTCAAGTTTCACGTTATTATCACACACGTTTCCTCCGGGTGCTCCGGTTTCCTCCCACAGTCCGAAGACATGTAGGTCAGGTGACTCGGCCGTACTAATTTGTCCCTAGGTGTGAATGTGTGTGTGTGTGTCGGCCCTGTGATGGCCTGGCGGTCTGTCCAGGGTGTCACCCTGCCTGCCGCCCAATGACTGCTGGGATAGTCTCCAGCATCCTGTGACCCTGAGAACAGGATAAGTGGTTTGGATAATGGATGGATGATGGATGTAAAAATGACCATGTACTTTCAAATGCAATGAAATGCATGTGCCCTGGCTCTCCCAGCCCTTACCACTACATATAAGGAAATAATAACAAAAATAAATAAGAAATTGGAAATCTCACAAAATAATAAATCACCGAATTTATGTAAGGCGCCTACTGTGCATTACTCTGACGGCCTGGGGTAAAAACTGTGTTTGAGGTGGCTGGCCCGAGCTCTGGTGCTCTGTAAGCGTTGTCCTGAGGGAAGGAGGGGAACAGACCATGTGCTGGGTGGATGGTGTCCTCCATCATACTTACGGCCTTCCTTCTGCAGCAGGGAGTGTACATGCCCTGAAGCTGTGGCAGTGCTGCTCCTGTGATCATCGAAGCCATTTTTACTATCCTTCCTAGTTGTTTGTGGTCCTCTTCAGTCAAGTTGCCAAACCACACCAGTATGCTTCCAGTAAGGATGCCCTCTCTGGTGGTCCGATAGAAACTGACCAGGGTTTTTGCAGACAGTCTGAATTTTTCAAGACAGCTCAGAAAGTATAGTCTGTGCTGTGCCTTCTTAATGAAACTGGTGTTCAGAGACCGGGAGAGGGAGTCTGAGATCTGAATGCCTAAAAATCTGAAGTTCTTCACAATTTCACCAGGGACATAATTGATGGAACCTGGTGTCTGGACGGTTTTGGCCTTCTGAAATAAACTACTTTCTCCGTTGTTTTCTCAACATTTAGCCCACATAGCAAAATTGCTGTGGCCCGGACCCAGGGCTCAAAATTAACTTTTTTCCTCAGTGTCCCACAACTGTCCCGAATTCTACTTTGTATTGTCCCGGATATAACCAACAGTGTCCAAATTTTAATTCTTGTCGTCGCCCCCTCAGTTATGCAGAATACATATAATTTGATCCTTTTTTGTCACTTAATCATCACATCATGGACTCTGGTCCACCATATAAGTTTAAAATACTTATTCTAAACATATGAATATTAGTTTCGGGGGTCGGCAGTATTGGGGCTTGCATCAGGGGGCTGTTTATTCAACCACCTCAGCATTTCTTTCTTCTTCTTCTTTTAACTGTGGTTGATGATGGTCTATCGCTCTGGCTCTATGAATGCAGCATTGGCGCGAGTCAAGCAGCAGCCACTGGCAGAGTGGATGACGTAGAATGCGTTCTATGATTTGCACGAACAGGCGATTGACTGCCCTATCGTGAGGTGCCGCAAGAACGTAAGCCTTCTGTAGTTTCGCCGTTCACATGTTTTTATTAAATTATTCAAACGACAAAGTAACGTCTAGATACTCATAATTAATGACTTTGCAAATAACACCTATTTCGAAGTTTACTTTGACATTTTTTTTCACTGTCCCGGAATTGTCCCCGACAAAATATATTTGTGTCCCAGTAGGATTTTTTATGGTCCCCGGGACATCGGGACATCGTTAATTTCGAGCCCTGCCCGGACCCGTCCCACATCCGACACTTCATCCGGCCCACATACTACGTGGAATGATGGCACTTGGGCTCCTGTTTGCCAGATCTGGGCCAGAACCAAGTCATAGCAGTGCTGCACGTGCCACATATTTGCCAAAGGTGGCCCATATTATTTGTTATATTTGGGCCATATTCATCATTTACCACATGGGCCACTTCAGGGTCACATCCAGATTACATGTTGCCGAGAGCACCGCATCTTTACCAAAAAAGGCCCACATTTGATTTGGCATATTTGGGCCATATTTGCTATTAGACATGTGGGCCACTTCAGGCTCACATCCATTTTGTCAGGGCCAGAGGAAGACCATCAGCGCCGCATCATTGCCTTAAGTGGTCCATATCCGGATGCTATCTGGGAGGGAGAGGTTATTATCTTGACACCATATGGTCCCTTCACCTCCTTCCTATAGGCATCTTCATTGTTGTCATTTATCAGTCCAATTACTGTGGTGTCATCTGCAAATTTCACAATGCTGTTATGATATTTGGCAACAGTCATGTGTGAACAGACTGTAGAGTAAGGGACCAAGGAAAAAAGACTGCGGCGCTCCTGTGTTGAGAACTATGGTAGATGAGTAGCTTGTACCTGCTCTCACTGTCTGAGGCCTGCCTGCCTGTCAGAAAGTCACACAACCACTTACAGATGGAATTACATAGCTCAAGGTCCCTAAGCTTTAACAGCAGTTTAGATGGTACAAGGGTAATAAATGCAGAGCTATAGTCAATAGACATTCTGACATAGGTTTTTTTCCCCCTTCAGGGTGTTTTAACACAGTATTCAGAGCCAATGACACAGCATCTTCCACAGATCTAATTGACCGATAAGCAAACTGTAGCATATTATGTATGTCTTAACTGATTTTTCAAAGCATTTCATTATCATATATTTTTCAACACAATTTCCAACTTGTCACTTTTAGACAACAGACTGTAGCATGTTAATTGGTTTTGGTTTCTGTGTTAGCGTGTATGAATTACCGAAATGCTCCATCTCCGTTTGCAGTGGGTGCAGTGATGTGACTAGCATCCCCAGAAAGTCCGTAGCCAAGGACTTCTGCATATATCCTGGCACCCCTCTTCACCGCATGGTTGAGCTCTTCTAACAAGACCACTGCAGCTCCCTCACCCATCACAAAGCCCTCTCTTTCTGGGTGAAAAGGCCTTGATGCCAGCTTGGGGCTGTCGTTCCATTTGGTGGCCAGGGCACGTGCCCTGGCAAAGCCAGCTATGGACAAAGGACTCACACAGGACTCTGTCCCCCCTGCAACCATAACAACTGCATCCCCATGAGCGATAAACCTGGCAGCATCACCAAGGGCATGAGCTCCTGTGGTGCAGGCTGTGGACACGGCATGGTTGGGGCCTTTCAGCTTGTGTTTTATGCTGATATGGCCAGCAGCCATGTTGACAAGGATGCGAGGTACAAAAAACGGGCTGACTTTGTTATACCCCTTGTCTCGGAAGGCAACAGATGTGCGAGCTATCTCATCTAGCGACACCATGCCCATACCCACAGCCACCCCTGTAGTCAGCTGTTCCTGTGGCGTTTCGGGGTACCACGCCGAGTCTTCCAGCGCCAGCTGAGTAGCTCCAATAGCCATCACTGTGGCTGGTGACATGGCATTGATCTCCCCACGAGAGGCAAACCGCTCCTCCTTATACCGACCCTCCTCGTCTCCCCTGGGCACTAGCGCTGCGACTTTGCAGGGGACGGTCTTGTACTCCTCTGGGTCAAGAGCAACGATCCCACTTTCCCCCTTGATCAAACGGTTCCAGGGAAGAGCTGTCCCTACGCCCAGAGGGCAGACAAGTCCTATGCCAGTCATCACAACCCTTCTCCTGGGCACCCCGGAGCAGTAGTGCCTGGATTCTCCGCTCTGGCACATACACGCGGTCTTGTGCAGAAGCGTCCAGGCGCACTGGATTCTCAACGGGACTTCTGTCCAGCGCGTTAGTGACCGACAGGATACGGTCATTTTGATACCACTTGTCGGGGTTAGAGTTCGCCTGACCTTTGTACTCAGCCTTCTTTTATTCAACAAGGGCTCGGTTGAGAGGGGGCGAGACGGAGCAATGCTGCGAGCGGAGACTAGTTCAAGTTCGTAACTTACACGGTAAACTTGCAGTCCGGTAATAAAGAACTAGTAACCGGGACTCTTCTGCTCGATTTACACGCACGCCCACCGTGAGCCCACCATGGCTCTCGCAGTAGGCAATACTCGCGAACGCCTGAGCTATTCAGTTTGTCGATGGCTTTAACCCCAATTAAATATACGTCGAAAACACGGGAAACACAACGCTGCTCTCGTGAAGCCAGAGTCTTACAGAGAACAAACTCACGACGGCTACGTCACGCGTTAAACCGCCAGGAATCGCTCAGGCTTCGGCGGGCCAGCTGAACGAAGGACCCCCGCTGACGACATTTAAACCCAAGCTCGTCAGAGGGAAGTCCGTTCTGTGAAGGCGACCGTACGCGACGCCAAGGCGAAGCGACTCGACAAGTTTGCCTCTCCGAGAGTCATGGTTGTTTCGCCGGGAGTTTCGACGTTGTGCGAAAACCCGGACGAAGTGTTCTTAGACGTCGCCAAGCTGTTGCTCACTTACGCGGACAACATTTTAAGGTAAACGCAACCGTGCTAACGTAGCATTAGCCGAGCTGTCGCGTTGGTAGCGTCGCGGCGCTCGAACACCATTATGCAGATGGCAGCAATTGTAATAAAGCATCAGTGACAAGCCATGCCGACCGAAGCTAATTATCTAGTGGAGGCCTCTCACCTCGCGAATCAGACCGTGATCCTATTGGGGATTTTTTTTTTTTAACCGGCATCGTTTGGTGTTTTTTTTTTTTTTTCCCCTCTAGATATCCAAATGAAGAAAAATACAGATCTATCCGTATAGGCAATCCTACGTTCTCCACCAAACTACTGCCGATCAAAGGTGCGGTGGAATGCCTCTTCGAGATGGGTTTCGAGGAGGTAATGAAGCTACACTTGTTCATTAGTCTGACTCGGTGGAAATGGCGCGTTCAGTCCAGCATTCATATGCAAGTCGTTGGTGACAAAAAGTACACACGCACTCACCGAAGCTTGCTCCCGGGAAGCTGTACCAGTTAAACGCTGTTACACCTCCCTGGCAGCAAGATTCAGCAGGTGACGTCACTTCCCCCCCAGTACTGTATAGACCAGTGGTTCTCAACCTTTTTGGGGTCCTGGACCCCCCTGCGTATTTTTGATCTACCCTGAGGACCCCTCCACCTCATCTTGGGGGAGGGGGGGTTGCAATTTGATAGAAACAGTAGAAACTGCATTTTAAATTGCATTATAGCATTTATTCACTCTTTGGGGCAAAAACAAGAGCTTTCAGTTGTAACTTAGATATAGTTAACAAAACAGAATTCTTATGCAGTAACTTTCAGATATATGTAACAAAACAGAATATGTATTCAGTAACTTTCAGATATATGTAACAAAACAGAATATGTATTCAGTAACTTTCAGATATATGTAACAAAACAGAATATGTATTCAGTAACTTTCAGATATATGTAACAAAACAGAATATGTATTCAGTAACTTTCAGATATACACTACCGTTCAAAAGTTTGGGATCACCCAAACAATTTTGTGTTTTCCATGAAAAGTCACACTTATTCACCACCATATGTTGTGAAATGAATAGAAAATAGAGTCAAGACATTGACAAGGTTAGAAACAATGATTTGTATTTGAAATAAGATTTTTTTTACATCAAACTTTGCTTTCGTCAAAGAATCCTCCATTTGCAGCAATTACAGCATTGCAGACCTTTGGCATTCTAGCTGTTAATTTGTTGAGGTAATCTGGAGAAATTGCACCCCACGCTTCCAGAAGCAGCTCCCACAAGTTGGATTGGTTGGATGGGCACTTCTTTGAGCAGATTGAGTTTCTGGAGCATCACATTTGTGGGGTCAATTAAACGCTCAAAATGGCCAGAAAAAGAGAACTTTCATCTGAAACTCGACAGTCTATTCTTGTTCTTAGAAATGAAGGCTATTCCATGCGAGAAATTGCTAAGAAATTGAAGATTTCCTACACCGGTGTGTACTACTCCCTTCAGAGGACAGCACAAACAGGCTCTAACCAGAGTAGAAAAAGAAGTGGGAGGCCGCGTTGCACAACTGAGCAAGAAGATAAGTACATTAGAGTCTCTAGTTTGAGAAACAGACGCCTCACAGGTCCCCAACTGGCATCTTCATTAAATAGTACCTGTTAGAGCCTGTTTGTGCTGTCCTCTGAAGGGAGTAGTACACACCGGTGTAGGAAATCTTCAATTTCTTAGCAATTTCTCACATGGAATAGCCTTCATTTCTAAGAACAAGAATAGACTGTCGAGTTTCAGATGAAAGTTCTCTTTTTCTGGCCATTTTGAGCGTTTAATTGACCCCACAAATGTGATGCTCCAGAAACTCAATCTGCTCAAAGAAGTGCCCATCCAACCAATCCAACTTGTGGGAGCTGCTTCTGGAAGCGTGGGGTGCAATTTCTCCAGATTACCTCAACAAATTAACAGCTAGAATGCCAAAGGTCTGCAATGCTGTAATTGCTGCAAATGGAGGATTCTTTGACGAAAGCAAAGTTTGATGTAAAAAAAATCTTATTTCAAATACAAATCCTTATTTCTAACCTTGTCAATGTCTTGACTCTATTTTCTATTCATTTCACAACATATGGTGGTGAATAAGTGTGACTTTTCATGGAAAACACGAAATTGTTTGGGTGATCCCAAACTTTTGAACGGTAGTGTATGTAACAGAATATGTATTCAGTAACTTTCAGATATATGTAACAAAACAATATGTATTCAGTAACTTTCAGATATATGTAACAAAACAGAATATGTATTCAGGAACTTTCAGATATATGTAACAACACAGAATATGTATTCAGTAACTTTCAGATATATGTAACAAAACAGAATATGTATTCAGTAACTTTCAGATATATGTAACAACAGAATTCTTATGCAGTAACTTTTAACAATGCAAACGGGAGCGAGATCTCTTATTAAAATACAATAAATTACACTTGTGAAACAGATGTAATTAGAGAAAAAAGTCCTGTTACCCTTTATAGTTTAGGTAGATAAAGGTCTCAGTCACATTTGAGTAAAATAATCCTATTTCTATAAATGTCGTAGGATCTTTTTTTTTAAAGATATTTTATTTTCACGGACCCCTTGCAATTACACCACGGACCACTAGGGATCCGCGAACCCCCGGTTGAGAAACACTGCTGTATAGCATAAGGATGATTTGTGGTCACGGTGTCTCCGAATCAAGTAACTTAATATTAAGTAAGTTGATGCCATAGCCGTGACAGAAAAACGTGAATCTACCTTCTTTTTTTTTTCTTCCAGGCTGAAACCCACCTGGTCTTTCCAGGATCTGCATCAGTAGAGCAACTGAAACTCATAAGAGAGTCTATTGCAGCAGAGAGGGACCAGAGACTCTGTGGTGGGCAGCCAGAACAGCTTCCTCAGCCAGCCAGTTCGTCAGTTTCACCCCAAGAACCTGCTGCTCCCGCAAGCCTACCAACTATGCCATCCCCTTCACAAGTATCATCATTGGTAAAGATGTCCTCATTCTGTTTTTGATGGATAGTAAAGTGAATAAGACCATATTTCTTGATTATTCTCTCTATAGTATTAAAGTATCGATATCTAACTTCCTTTTAATGTGCAGATACACTGACACATAACCAGTCGTCTTTTTCTGTTCCAGCTGGTCGTTTATTAAAGTCTGAAAGCATAGTGTTTAGCCGCTTTTTTCCCCTCTTATCAGGAGAGCAGCATGAGCTTCTTTGTGACTCTCCAAACCAATTTCCAACACGTCATGCTGTATGAAAACGCGGAACTGCAGGAGAAAGCCCGGGTCTTAATTCCTTACCAGGAACTCTCTTATGCTGCCCAGGTGAAGTTGAAGCAGGCGGAAGAGGTCGATCCAGGTACAACTTGTGCATGATACTCCACCAATCAGTCATGACAGTTAAGAAAAACTAACTTGCCAGTGAAGTATTGTCCCTTTGCTTGTGGAAATTTTTATTTAAATATAATTTTGCTACTTAACAGTGGAATAAACTAATGTACAATGCATTTAGGATCGCCAATGGTGGTGATTTAGTTGATTTTGTGTGTTATTTTTAGAATGCAAATTTGGAAAGGAGGATTTGCTGGTGCTTGAGTTGCTGAATTGGTTCAAAAAGGACTTCTTCTCATGGGTGGACTGCCTGCCCTGTAGCCACTGTGGAGGTCCAACCCAGACTTCTGGGGCTCTGAGCCCTACCGCTGATGACCTCCGTTGGGGAGCACAACGAGTGGAAAGCCACTATTGTCAAACCTGCCAGCTCTCTACCAGATTCCCCAGGTGTGTTTGCATGTGCTCGTGTGTGAGTGTGAGAATATTTTACCATACATACTAGAGATGTGTGTTGCACCCATTAAGTGGGGGTGGTACGCTCTTGTCCACTGATTATACATTCTGGTTTAAGTTATATATTTTAGATGCTTGGTGAACCAAATATATACATTTATTTTGTATTTTTGCTACCCTGTCAAACTTATTGGCTAGGTTGACGTTTTATTCATTTGAATTTACAAAGTGATCAGTAGAAAACAGGTGTAGTATAATGGCTGGCACATCTGTGGTACCCGGTGGGCTTATGTTTGGTTCGGTCTGTTAACGTGTATTTCCCCTCAACTCTGTTCATTGTGGTAAAATGGGGTCCCCTTTGACCCTGGGGATGCATGCAGTAAGGGGAGCTGATTAAAACGGCGGTCACAGGATGTTTGTTGCGGTGAACTGAATAAAAGTCTGTAAACTAAGTAAACATTGTGTTTATTAGTAATAACATTAATAGCAGAGGATGGTTGCTAGTTATAAAGTTCTGCCGAAGTCTGATGAAGCCCGGCGATACGAATGCTGGAAAAAGGAAGTTAATATCTGGATGCGGGTTACTGAACTCGACAAAAAGAAACCAAGGCCTTACCGTTGCTTTAGGGCTTGAAGAAGAGCCAGGGAAACGGCCATGGAAATATCCTCGGAAGAATTGGACAGTGATAACGGTACGGCAGCATCGTTAGTGAAACTGGATGGCGTGTTCCTGAAGGAGGAAAAAGATCGCGCATACGAAGCCTATTCTCATTTTGATGGCATCACAAAACACGGTTCTGTTTCCATGGCAGACTATATTATCGACTTTGAACAGCGATACAACTGGATGAAAATGTATAAAATGACACTTCCTGATACTGTGTTAGCTTTTAAGCTGTTAGACACAGGAATCAGGAATCGGGAACACTTTGTATTTTCACTTCATGTACTTGCGCACATGAAGTGAAACGAAACATCGTTCCCCCAGCCCACAGCAGTACAACATACAGAGAAAAAACACATTCAAGAACTACAAGGACACACATATTCAAACTAACACATATATCCAAACCAAAATAATAATAAAAAAAGTCGCTGTCCAAGTGAACAAACGCCAGCCAGGATGACTGTCGGAACTGCTGGCCTGCATGGGCTAGTAGTTAGCCTAGCCTGCCCTGATTACGCATCCTGTCAGACTGCCCTCCGTGTCTCCTCCTCGGCCGCAGCTCCAGGCAGGGGCCGTGGTCCCTGTGGCAACCGGACGAAGCAGACCAAGCTCTCCCAGCCAGACACCTTTGACACACCTCCCCGCACTCCACACGACATCAAAAACACCTGTCAATGCCAGGTGAGGCCGCCGCCAGATCACCCTCGGTGTTATCGGAACTACCGGTTTGCATGGGCTAGCAGTTAGCTTAGCCTGGCCCGCTTCTGCATCCTGTCAGACCGCACTTGGTGTTACCTCCTCGGGTGCAGCTCTGGGCCCACAGCGTAGCAGACCAAGCTTTCGCAGCCGATCCAGCGCCAGCTCTCCCAGCCAAAAATCGAAGACGAAAATTTCGACGCAGACGTGAACAAAGACACTGTGCTGACGGCACTGGGTGAGGCTGCCGCAAATGTGAATTCGTGCCGCCATCTTCCCACACCAGAAGCAGAAGACACTGCTTGTCAAGATGAGAAAAACAGGCAACTGGTATTGACAGCGTGCACAGAATTAATGTTCTCCTCTATGAAATCAACACTAAAAAGAATTTTCTGAGGAAAAACGTAAGGCTCGTCAAACAGAATACAAGTGAACCAGAACGTGGCGTTCACAGAACAAAGACCGCAAGGAGCAAACGGAATACAACGCCACAGAGTGGACAACAAAGGCAGCCATTACTGGGTACAAATCCATTGGATAAATTCGGTAAGAGGTGAAGATGTGCCGTTTGTCAGAGCACATTCCATTGGGCTAAAGACTGCCCCCACAGGAAGAGTGAACAAGTAAGGCTAACTGAAGATGTAAATGTAGTGGAGTGTAACGTCACGTTGTTTATAAAGGCCTCCATGTCTGACTCGAGAGGTTTTCCTGACTGAATCCTTGGGATCAGCTATCGCTGACACTGCTTGTACTCACACAGCGTGTGGAGAGAAGTGGCTGGAAAGCTACGTTAATGATCTCATCCAAGATCAAGTGAAACAGTTGTTGCAGACCAGTTCAGAGTTGGAAATTTAGTATAGTCCACCGGAAAAGTGAAACTACCCGCCAAAATAGGACAGACACGATCTTGGTTCCCATTTTATTTACCCTATATATGCTCCCTCTTGGGCATATAATTAGTAGTTTTGATGGTATCTCCTATCGTCGCAGTTCTGGCTCCAGTGGACTCATTACGAAATTTTAATTTCGATTCCACTTATCTGTCCCTAAACAAATTTAAATCGCGCTAGTTTCAGTAGCAGGACCTGGCTGTCTGTCTGCAGCTGCGTCTGTAGTCATGTGAGTTGAATGCATGCATGTCTTCGCGTCTCCTAAGCTACACACTGGTGCGCTTTCTGGACTGGACAACGCTAATTTGCCCCTACACGACATCCAGATCCCTGAGGTCCTCTGATAATATCTCCTACCAGGCTCCAAACCAAGGGGGGGGGGGCTTTCACAGTAGTTGCCCTATTGTTTATTTTACGTAATCTCTGTTTATCTTTTAAATATTTTTATTATTTTTTTCCCTTTTCTTTAATTATGAAGCACTCTGTGACTGTCTATAAAAGGTGCTCTATAAATTTATAAAAACTTACTTCCTTACTTATGTGTGTCAGTAACATTTCATGAACCCATCCTGTTTTTGTTTTCACCATGGTTACCGCCTCTTAAGGTACAACAATCCCGAAAAACTGCTGGAAACGAGGAGGGGGCGCTGTGGAGAGTGGGCAAATTGTTTTACCCTTTGCTGCAGAGCTCTCGGTCTGGAGGCAAGATATGTCTGGGACAGTACAGGTATGCATTTGTAAAATAGCTGTGGTCCGTGTATTTTTATTTTAGATCTCTGAGCAAATGACAAGTAGCATTTTATTTCCAATTATTATTATTACTACTATTACTACTACTACTTTCGGCTGCTCCCGTTAGAGGTCGCCACAGCAGATCATCGGTTTCCATCTCTTCCTGTCCTCTGCATCTTCCTCTGTCACACCAGCCACCTGCATGTCCTCCCTCACCACATCCATAAACCTCCTCTTTGGCCTTCCTCTTTTCCTCTTCCCTGGCAGCTCCATATTCAGCATCCTTCTCCCAATATACCCAGCATCTCTCCTCCACACATGTCCAAACCATTTCAATCTTGCCTCTCTTGCTTTGTCTCCAAACCGTCCAACCTGAGCTGTCCCTCTAATATACTCGCTCCCAATCCTATTCTTCTTCATCACTCCCAATGAAAATAGCATTTTATTTCCAATATCCAAACATATCAAAAGTATGCATTTGAAGGCGTCCGGGTAGTGTAGCGGTCTGTTCCGTTGCCAACCAACATGGGGTTCGCCGGTTCGAATCCCCATGTTACCTCCGGCTTGATCGGGTGTCCCCACAGACACAATTGGCCGTGTCTGCGGGTGGGAAGCCGGGTGTGGGTATGTGTCCTGGTTGCTGCACTAGCGCCTCCTCTGGTTGGTCAGGGCGCCTGTTCGGGGGGAGGGGGAACTGGGGGGGAATAGCGTGATCCTCCCACGCGCTACTTCCCCCAGGTGAAACTCCTGTCAGGTGAAAAGAAGCGGCTGGTGACTCCACATGTATGGGAGGAGGCATGTGGTAGTCTGCAGCCCTCCCCGGATCAGCAGAGGGGGTGGAGCAGCGACCGGGTCGGCTCGTAAGAGTGGGGTAATTGTCCAAGTACAACTGGGGAGAAAAGGGGTGGGGGGAGTATGTATTTGTATTTCTCACTTTGACATGAGTATCATTTGTGGAAAAATATTTTAAAGGCTTTCTGAAAAATTAAAGTCTGTTTCTGTGCTGTTTCAGACCATGTGTGGACAGAGGTTTACTCGGTCTCCCTGTGTCGCTGGATACACTGCGATTCGTGTGAGAACGCCTGTGATAAGCCGTTGATGTACGAGATTGGCTGGGAGAAGAAATTAGCCTATATTCTAGCTTTCTCCAAGGACCAGGTGAGGCATTACCTGTGTATACGTTGGTATGGAACAGTTGTGTTCAGCATGGAATATTTAAATGTCTACAGTAAATATTACACTCGCAAGCACTCATTCTTTAGACACAGTCATTAACACTACAACGACCAAGGCCGTCATTTTGGCGGTTTTGGATTTTCAAAGTGGCGGCACGGTGGTGCAGTGGTCACCTCACAGCAAGAAGGTTCTGGGTTCGAGCCCTGGGGTAGTTCAACCTTTGGGGTCGTCCCGGGTTGTCCTCTGTGTGGAGTTTGCATGTTCTCCCGGTGTCTGTGTGGGTTTCCTCCGGGTGCTCCGGTTTCCCCCCACAATCCAAAGACATGTAGGTCAGGTGAATCGGCCGTACTAAATTGTCCGTAGCTGTGTGTGTGTGTGTGTGTGTGTGTGAGCCCTGTGTGATGGCCTGGCGGCCTGTCCAGGGTGTCTCTCCACCTGTCGCCCAATGACTGCTGGGCTAGGCTCTAGCATCGCCGGTACCCTGAGAGCAGGATAAGTGGTTCGGATAATGGGTGGATGGATTTTCCAAGTTTAATAACTTTGCGGGGGGGATATGGGGGAAGAAAAAAAAAGATACAGACCTGCCGCTGCGTGAATGCTACTAAAATTGCATATATTTGCATTAAAATGAGTTTTAGATGAATTGAAAAAGAATAAAAAAGTTATGGTACAATCTACCTAAAACGACCATGAGCCGTCAACATGGTCTCGTAATTTGTGCGTGATTGTGCGTGTCATGTGACTATTTATAACATGTGTTGGTCGCATCATTTCCTTCGTGAAGTTCATTGCTGTGTCCTAGAAACACACTAGCGTCCTCCAGTGCAGAGAAATAGTCTAAACTTGGTTTTTGATTATGTCCAACATGTCTGGTTACAGACGCCGTTAGACGCACCATGACTACCACCGAGGCATTGCAGTATTTACAGACGTTGGACAGCCGCCATTTTAAGTTGTTTGAAAAATAGTATTAAAGTTGTTAAAATGTTAATTTTGGTGTCAGTTAATTTCCTAACAGACATAATAACATATGTAATGCATTAATATCTCAGTTGGGTATTTATCTTGACACAATATAGAGTTTAAAAACCAGCCGTCATTTTGACGGCCCATGGTCGTTTTAGGTAGGGGTGAAATCCTGGTCGTTCTGGTGTTAAGATGCTTTATTCTCTTTCAACGATGCAGGTGGTTGATGTGACCTGGAGGTATTCTTGTAAACATCCAGAGGTCTTGTCCAGACGGACCAGGGTCCAAGAGGCCTGGCTGCTACGCACCATTAATGGGCTCAATGCTGTGGTATGTTTCAGCCTTTTAGTCTTAGTGAGTCCGGCAAGTCTTTGTATCTATAGTGATGTAAATGTTCTCACGCTGCTGCATTGCTGTGTTTCTGAAGAGACAACAGTCCCTGAGCCCAGAGAGGAAAAACGAGTTGTTGGAAAGACTGCTAGTAGAGTTGGTGGAGTTTATATCTCCCAAAAAACCCAAACCAGGTGAGCTCGGCAGCCGCATCTCTGGATCCCTGGCGTGGAGGACAGTGAGGGGGGAGACTGGGGGGACTGTATCAGGGACCTTATCACAGGTACTACATTTCACCTACAAGGAGCTAAGGTTCCCCTCTCTAATTGTACCTCTTTACATTCTTTTGTAAGCGTTGGATGCATGCTTTTTTAGTCTTCCATATTCTGTCAGCAGCTTCAGTTTGAGTTGAATTATCCTCCCCTATATGCCTCCACTGATTTTCAAAGAGCAACTGATGCCCTTTTTAGCTGTGATAGGGCCAAGTACAGAACAGTAGAACTTGGCTGAAACAGTGTGTATTGTTTTTATTTTGTTCCCAGGCATCACAGTATGTCTTTACTCCCACTGAGAAAGAGAAAAGTGAAAGGTTATTTCATCTGCGATACATTGCCAACAAGGACCAGTACTGCCGAGTGTCGAACAATAATGAGGTTATTAAGGGCTGGGAGCTGTGTGTATGGAGGAAGGAGTCAGTCTGCAGGAAGGTGGAAAATGACTGGCAGATGGTTTGTATCACTGATATTTTGCTCAATTTTTTATATTAGTGAAAGTCAAAACTAAGTAAATGAATCAGTGCATCTGCAGTAGTAGTTGAATACATAAGAATAAAGTTCAGCAGTGCTCTCAGGATTATTCAGCCTTAGAGAATCTAATGACCATCAGCTGTCTTTTCTTTTTCTTTTTTGTGCTCAGGTGTACATAGCCCGAACAGAAGGATCCTCACTAGGAAGAGTCAGCTGGAAATTCAGCTTCGCTCCTGAGAAAATGAAGATAAAGGCCATGTCAGTCATGGCTAGTGGCCAGACGTTTCATTCTGGCAAAGTGTCCTGGTGTTTGAGATCAGGCCAGAATACTGCAGAGTTTTCTGGAGGTATGATTATGTGATAGTGAGTTATAAAACAAAACCATCTATGTAATTGTTGTTTGAACAATGCAGGGGAATTCTTCAGCTACCAGGAAGAATTGAAATTATTCCGCCTTAGCCAGTAATGTAACAATGGCATTTATGCATGGCACGCCATCTCCTAGTTCCCCTGTGCATGCAGAATTTAGCAACATAATATTCAACATGCCGATTCTCGTTGCTTTGTCATTTGATGCTTCCTGAGTGACGGTGTTTTTCCTCCCCTATATTTGAACACTCAGATGGGAGAATGCAGTCATTCCCAAGTCTTTCCGGCTCTTCAGAGATCATCATTGAAGCAGAACTGAGTGGAGGGGAAGGAGAGTCGTCATGGCAACACTCTCAGCTGTTCAGACAGAGTTTGAACGAGACAGAGGAATCCTCGTTCGAAATCCTCATACACCTAGATGATGCTTGATGACACATTTTAGTTAGTCAAGAGCTGGCTATGTAAATCTGTTTCATTATTAAGTGCTGTGATTAAATCAGGGGTAAATAGGACGGATCGTTGTTTTTGGGCTTGTATGATAAAGAAATAAGCGCAGTTAGGTTTGTTAAAATTTTCCAGGATTTACTAATGATCAGTAAATGCAGCTCTGTACTTTGTCCGTCACGAGAGGTGTATATCTTTGTTCTCAAATTTACCGAAACGTTGTGCTTTCAGACGAGTGAAATCAAAGTATCAATGCTGATGTAATTGGTTACATGCAGTCTGTTGAGTACATGCAATTTTAATCATAAAGATTGTAAACCATTGAAAGTCTAACCGATTTTTTTTTTTTTAATATATCTATATATATTCAGCTTTTACGTATCTGTGATGTCTACAGACAATGTGGATTTCCTCACAGAGCCACAGCTCAGCTCATGGCTGTGTTCTTGCTGGTGAGGTTTAGGAGAAGTTGTGTGACCCATGCATTTCTGTCAGTGCTTGTCTTGTCATCTGAGATCCCTCACGTCAATAACGTTTGTCCTGTTTTCATAGGAGTGCAAACCCGCATATGCAATTGATATAATAAAGATATTTTTCTCCAGGCTTTTCTTGGTCGATCACAATTTAAAAACCGCCATCACTGACGCCGTCATCTGGCCGCTGCCCGGCGGCGCCCTCTAGCGGCCGCGGGTTGCAGGCGGCTCTCAAACCCGACCTTCCCATTGGCTGGCGCGCCGGCGGGTTTGAAAGCGGACGCGAGAGCGGTGACGCTCGCTGCGAAGATCCGCCATCGAAGTTGCTGATGGCGGAGCCGGATGGGGGGGCGCAGCTAAGCTACCTTTTATCTCCCCAAAGTTAACCAGCGTTTAACTTATACGTTGTTGTTTTTTTTTCTTCTCTCTCGTTTAGACGGTAAATTTCCCGACTATTTATTTCCCGCCCTTTTTTTTTGTACAGCATTTATATCTGAGCCGCTAGCTCCGTTAGCATCGCTGTTGGAAGTCGAGGCCTAGTCTCCCCACCGCCGGTCGATTTTAACAATAGCCGCGGTCCACCCCTCCTCCTACTGCCGCCGCGGCTGTTCTCATACCTATGGAAGATCGCCTTTGACGTAGGCCGGGAACACGACCATGGGAAGCGGACGCTTGTTAAGGGCGTAGAGCGTGTGAAGAAGTCGCCGGGTTACATTTCGCCGCCAGCCTCGAAGCCGTTCTGTGAGCCGCGCCGCGCCGAGACGAGGGGCCACAAAAGGAAGATGTCCAACGGCGCAGCGGGGAGCGGGGCTCTGACTTGGGTGGTAAGTTTAAACCCCCCCTTCCCCCCCGGGTACTTTAACCGGCGCTACCGAGCGGGTCATCACCGGTAGCAGTAACTCCACACAACGCTTATAAGGCGTTATGTCGTTTCTACGGACGTCGGGTTGTTCGGGTTTTTTTTTTTTTTTAAATGTCCAACAACACCTAAAGCGGTTAATTTGCCCGTCCGTCGATAAGCCGCCCGGCACCGGGTTTTCCCCGTCTAAACCCGGGGCCGTGGAGGAGAGTCCCCGGCCCGGCGGCCGCTCCCCGCGCCCAAGTGTCGTCCAACTTCGCCGGTGTTCTGACGATCTACGCCGCCTGGTCGGGGTAAAAACGCTACCGTAGAAGCGAATCGATATCGGGGGTCTGACCCCCCTCCCCCAACCGTAACCCCGCCGCCATGCGCGGGGGGACCCCGAGCGGCGTATCTCTCGATAGGTATCGACAGAACACCGGCTGACGACGTCGGGAGGCCAGAGACAAAGAAGCAGGAGACCCCCGGGGTGGTGTTGGGGAGGGGGGTGGGGGGGGTCTCCTAACCAGTGCCCGATGAGTCTGAGTGCATTGCATAGTGGAGCGCACACGATTTTTGCCTTTTGGCTTTTGAGTTGGAGTTACTGTAAATGATACCCGCGTTGCTGTGTTTTCAATCTACTTTTTCTGCCATTCAGTTGCATCCCACAGTTCTCTACCACTTGCTTTAACTGATTTCCAGTGACTAACTGAAATGAGACCGTGGCTACAAATCAAAATACAGTTTATTGCTGGAAAAAAAGCAACCTATGTTGTAACTACATCCTCTTGACTTATTTAGTTTGCATCAGAATGTCTTTACGCATGCTCAGTAATCCAGGTGAGGAAACTGCAGCATGTTGAACCAGCTCATCTGGACCAGGGATGGACAACATGATCCAGAAAGGGCCGGTGTAGGCGTAGGTCTTTGTTCCAACCAAGCGGTTACACACCCAAGTCTACAAGTCAAGGTCCTTAGCAAAGACTATCGGTTGACTAATAGAATCAGATGTGTAACTTCTTGGTTGGAACAAAGACCCGCACCCACACCAGCACTTTCTGGATCATGTTGCCCATCAATGATCCGGACAAGTTTACTGGGAGAAATGTTTCATCACTCATCTAAGTGACTTTTTCAGTCTCAAATGACTGCAGGCATCCCCACCCTTATAAACAGAATTGTAGCATAATGACTGAAAACGAACTGATTCAACTTTATGTGATTTGCATCAAAATGATCCCAACTTGCTTAGGAGAGGCAACATATCTAAAGCTCAGTTTACGCATGCAAGAAAAAGAATGGCCTCTTACTGCCCGGCCTTCTGTTTTTGTTGCTTATACATAGTTTGCATCTAAACTTAGCACAAAAAGTAAGGAAATTTGTGTTTGGTAGATTAATTCTTTGTTGTAACAATGCTTCTTAGCAATTAATCTTATATCAGGCAGCTGATTGTCAGCACCTGGGGTACCAGAAGCTGAAAACAAGAGCCAATAGCAACAGCAAAATAAGCTGTTTGGCATTGGCAGAGAAGATTTGGCAAGATTTTCATGGGTGCAACCGACATACTCAGCTCTGCTGCTCATCCCACAAATGCATGTTCCTTACAAATGTGGCCCCATTTAAAAGGGAAATAAACAGGCTTTCCAACGGTGTAAGATTTATTGTCAAGAAGCATTGTTACAACAAAGAAATAATCTACCAAACACACATTTTCTTACTTTTTGTGCTAAGTATATTTTGTTGGTTATAACAGAATCACCCCAAATTTAACAAAGCTATGCACATGTGTCTAATAACAGACCCTCTTTGAAAAAAACAATGCCGCCAAAAATGAGGAGGCAAATGGCAGGGGCAACGGTGGCAAAGGTGACGGGGCCAAGAAGGAGAGTTCCAAGAAGATGTCAGTGGAGCGAGTGTACCAGAAGAAGACCCAGCTTGAGCACATCCTACTCCGTCCAGACACTTATATTGGCTCTGTGGAGCCAGTCACTCAGGTCAGTCCAAGGGAGACACCCGCCTGTTAATGGTACTACAGCCTCTGAAGTGGTTGGTGATGTTGTACACTTGATGTTAACACCATATAGTTGCCACCTGTGAATGTCACAACAGTGTATCCTCTCAAATACACATTTTCATCCTCTTGGCCATGACTACTTTTTTTATTATGGCTTTTACTGTTAATAATGTAGTTTTCCATCCATGCCATTAAAGCTTCTCTTATTCTTCCTGTTTTGCAGCAAATGTGGGTTTTTGATGAGGACATAGGAATGAATTTGAGAGAAATCACCTATGTACCTGGACTGTATAAAATCTTTGATGAAATTCTCGGTAAGTAGGTCTACAATGATGGTTTAGCATGGATGTCTTGATGTTAACATCAGTGGTCCTTTGCCATGTAACTCTTATCCCTGATTTTAGTGTCAAAAGATTATTACTGTCACAGTGTTATGACCGTGTTGTAAACTAGTGTCTGTTGAAGCTGGTGCTCAGTTTTAAGTGATCAGTGGTTGTAACGGGCTGCCCTTTGAAGACTACTAGCACTTTAATGAACCTGCTCTTGTTTGCCGTTACTTTGCATTCTAACCTTGCATCAGTCCTTTGTCAGGAATGTCAAAAATCACTTTAGTTTGTGTGGCTGTTTTTGGTTTGTCTAAGCATTCTGTCTCCGATTTGTTTATTTGCCTTCATGATTGTATTTGATCCATTCATACAAGTAATTCAGGAGGAAACCCGCTTCTTCTTTCTATCTGGTTATTATGAGTGTTTTCATATAATCACAGAGCAGACAGACTCCTATTCCTCATCTTGTGAGATGGAATAATAAAACAGCTAGCAGAAAATATGTGAGAATACAATTGGTGGTTCAAAGGCCCGAAAAATGACTTACAGGATTACCTCAGTGTTTGAACACAGATTGCGTTTTAGGAAATGTTAGCCATTAATGTGTCATGCTAACCTATATTCACAAGTTAGGTTTGTGCTCCTTGGACTGTACCCTAAATCAATCAATTTAGGGTACAGTCCAACTAGACCAACCTTTCTGCCGTGGACAAATCATATGGAATTGTGTGTCGGCAATTTGAACTTCCAAAAAAAAAGGAAAGAACAGTGTTGAAAGTACTCTCAAGCCTCCTACAGACTGTGCGATTTGGGCCGTCTCAGATGAAAGATGACTAAACGTCGTGGCTCCAAAACGGTGGTCCTACTTCGCACTGTGAGAAAGTTCAAAGACGGCCGTTATTACGGTCTTGCGACCAAAGATAAACTGGGACAAAAGTCTGACAGTGTCAGAAATGTAGGATGACCATCTCACAATGTGACTGCTACTACGACCTACGTCTACTAACCAACCAATAGAAATGCAGCAGGAAATGACACACAGATCAACACCACACAGAACCTCTGCTGGCGCTAAACACAACCAACCAGACTGTTAGCATCTGTGACCCAAATGCGATGGATTCAACAAAACGAGTAAAACGAGCTGCGGCGACTATTGAAAGGACTCGATTCCTGCTTAGCGTCAAGTTGCTCTACCAGTGGTGTATATTGATCATGCACGCTGATGTGCCACGCACGCTGATGACGTTTTTATGGACTTACGTCATAGCCTGCAACTTAGTAGGTGTTATCACGGTACAGTCTACATACATCACACTTGATGTTGTACCCAAGTTTATTAGATCCATAATCACACAGTGTGGCTTGCAGTAAACTTGTAAGATTGCTAAAATCACACAGTCTGTAGGAGGCTTTTAAGAATACAGCGAGTAAGTTACGATGACAGGCATACTTGGCAGTGTAGGGGCTTTTATTTTGCCATGTGTTTTTCTACCCTACAGTTAACGCTGCTGACAACAAACAAAGGGATAAGAATATGTCGACCATAAAGATCACCATTGATCCGTAAGTGCTTTACTTTACCAGTCATATGTCCGGCCTATATCATTGCACGAATGTCTCCTCGGGGACTCTTTCTTCAGGTTTCTTCTCTAAACTGTCTCGGGTAAAATACTGTTTCCTGATTTACATTCGAAGGACAGATGATAACATCTACATTTAGCAGTTCAAGATAAAGGTCTTAAGTTAGCCAAATTTTAACAACATTTAAATAATACCTTACCAGCAGTCTTTTTTGCATGGTGGGGTGGTCTGGGGCTGAAGGTGGTAGTGCTACATTACATTACGCCACACTCCAGCTTCACAGCCGGTTCAGAGTTAAGTTACATTGCCGGTGTATTGCCTTTCTACTCTGCTCATGGTTTTATTGGTCTGACGTGGTGTAACTCACATGTCGGCAATATGATATTGTATTGTTGATACAATATGATATTGCATATTGGTGCCTTTGTTGCCCCAATTTCATACAGACAAAATGGGTTGATCATAATGTGTGTTTTAGCCTGGAAGGAGGAAGCATCGATTTTCTCCCTCAAAACAGTAACATGATGTAGTCTCACCTTTTGTTTAATTTACTGCTGGGGCAATTAGTTTTACCACTGGGGGGGGCATTTTTAGTTTAAAAAACATGTAATTAAAGTTTTACTTCCTCTTTATGAGAATTTGTTTGTTGTATTACTGTTCATTTCAATTTAATATTATCATTTTGTTTTTGTTTTTTTTACATGTTGAAAATAATCACACTTTGAAAATGATAATTGAAAAGGGCTAAAAGAAATAAACTTTAATGTATTTAGCCACAATTTATTAACCGTGCCTTGTTTAATCGTTGATGGCTCATATATAGTGGAGGTAGACGGAGCGTTTTATCAATGGAAAGCAGGGGACACACAGAGGAGAAGCAGGAGGAGACAGCCGAGCCATGCAGAGGTGATGGATCAAGGAAAGCTTTAATGAGTCTGCGCTGGGCTCAGAGCGATCATTTCATATGCAGTTCACCCTCAGGCTGGCAACCGCATCCACGTCTGACTGCTTAAACAGGGGCTGTGTCCTTCAGAGGAGGCTCCCAGTGTGCCTCACGCGCCACTCATCATCCTTACTATAGAAAAGGATATCACGGTGCCTAGGCCTCTGGTTTAATGTGGTTTTCTAAAGATGCTAAAGCTCCTGTGCCTCCTGTGTCTATATGTGACAGCACTTATTTGGCAGGTTGGTACCTTTTCAACCATTGCAACACTGGGATTATATGATGTAGACCCCCCTCCCCCTTTTCTCCCCAATTGTACTTGGCCAATTACCCCACTCTTCTGAGCCATTCCGGATCCTGCTCCACTCCCTCTGGGCTTGAGACTACCACATGCCTCCTCCGATACATGTCGAGTCACCAGCTGCTTCTTTTCACCTGACAGTGAGGCGTTTCACCAGGGGGACGTAGCGCATGAGAGGCTCCCACTATTTCCCCCCCAGTTCCCCCTCCACCCCCGAACAGGCACTCCGACCAACCAGAGGAGGCGCTAGTTCAGTGACCAGGACACATACCCACATCAGGCTTCTCACCCGCAGACACAGCCAATTGTCTGTAGGGATGCCCGATCAAGCCGGAGGTAACACAGGGACTCAAACCGCTGATCACCTTGTTGGTAGGCAACGGAATACACCGCCACGCTATCTGGGGTATATTTTTTTGATAGCTCGTTTTAATTGTGGGATAGTTGAAGTCACTCAAGATGGGATGGAATGACTCTAGCCTTAACATATATGCATCAAGAGGCAAAACTGAAAGCATGTTCAGATGGGACTGTTTCTCAGGAGGAGTTCAGATTTTTTTTGTGTATCACAGATATCCCCAGGGATATTAATCCAGTCCAGATTGGCCATGTCTCTGTTTTTCATGCACCACCTCAGCGGGGATTATGGAGCAAATTACCTAGTGTTTTTTATTTTTATGTTAATCTCAGGTGCTCAAATTTTATGCTGTCCAGATTGAAACCCATGCGTTTTAAACATTTGTTTTCATAAATTTATTTTGATCACTATCAGATACTCTATGTTTAATTTTTACATTATTCTACAGCATCTCCATCCATCCATTATCCGAACCGCATGAATATTAAAATTGCTCTGACTGCTGAATATTGTAGACTTTTTAGTCGAGACATTTTAGAACAGTCTTTGGTGGTCTATTCCATTGTCTACCAACACGGGGATCGCCTGTTCGAATCCGTGTGTTGCGTCCAGCTTGGTCAGGTTATAGGGACTATAGACACAATTGGCTGTGTCTGCGGGTGGGAAGCCGGATGTGGGCATGTGTCCTGGTCGCTGCACTAGCGCCTCCTCTTGTCGGTCGGGGCGCCTGTTTGGGGGGAGGGGGAACTGGGGAGAATAGCGTGATCCTCCCACGCGCTACTGATGAAACTCCTCACTGTCAGGTGAAAAGAAGCGACTGGCGACTCCACATGTACGGGAGCAGAAATGTGGTAGTCTGCAGCCCTCCCCGGATCGGCAGAGGGGTCGGAGCAGCAACTGGGATGCCTCGGAAGAGTGGGGTAATCGGACAAGTACAACTGGGGAGAATACATGAAAACACAAGACGTCTTGTGTTAAAATTATATCTCAAATATTTGAGAAATCAATCTCATCCAAGTAGGACTTAGCACTGCAATCTGACATTTCTCCAGTAATAAATCATAACTATCCATCTGCGCTACACAATACTGCCATCCTTACCATGGTTGGAGACACTCCCCAGCCTCCATATAAGAACAGTAATCATGGATTACATTTATATAGGGCTTTATCTAGACCCCCAAACCACTTTACATTGAAAGGGGGAAACTCATCTCAACCACCACCAATGTGTAGCACCAGCTGGGTGGTGCATGTGTAACACGCACTAAGGGCCAAATGTAGCACAGGAATGCACAGGCACAATTTCACACTATAATATCAGTCAAGGTAAATCTGTACAGGCTGCATCTGTTGGCGATGGTAACGTTAGGTACTCTCAAAGAGGACCGAATAAACAAGGGCGAGGTTTTAGAAAAGCAGCATAACAGTTAACATTTATTCACAAACCAAATACCGGTATTAAGTGTCACGTGCGCTTGTATAGAAATAACAAAATAAACTGAGCAATAAAAGGAAAAGGGGGGGGGGTCTGTCTGTGTTCAGTCAGTGTCCATCTACCCGGGTAGTGTGAGTTTGTTTTGCAAAGAACTTATCTGAGTAGAAGAGACACGCGTGTGCTCCTTTCCCCGGACACACGATGGCGCAAAAGCTGAGAAGCCGCCGCCTCCTCCACGCGTGCTGGCTTGCACTCTGCTCTACGAGGCTCGCTGGTTTGGGCTCTGGCTCGCCATCTTGTTTCAGAATCCACTTGTACCGTCTCCCCCCCCCCCCTTCTCGCCGCTGAGCAAGGGCACTGGCAGCAAGTGTCAACGCCTTCCTCACATGGCCTGTCCTCTACCTCCAGCGCCTCGCCGGAGTGGACAGATTAAAGTCCTCTCCAAAACACCACGCTGACAAGAGGGCTCAAGACCACTGTCTGTGTTGAAGCCTGGTGGAGTAGGGTAAAACTGGGAAATAAACACGCAACGCATACAATGAAATACAACGAAGCGATAAACTGCCACAAACGACCTGATTGGCAGGAAAAAATACAGTCCGTCTATAACTGCAAAATACAAGTCAGCTCTTACTTCCAAGCGTTCATGCTAAATTAACATCCGAGTTCACATACACCCCGAACACTCAGTTAACAGAAATAAACGTTGCGATGTAAATTACACACCAACAATGCCTTCAAAGACCAGCTTAAAGTCGAAAAATTTGTAAAACGCGAAGGGCATCATCGTGCTCTCCGAAGAGAACAGCGGACGCCTACTGATGACGTCATTAAAAGGGACAGATTCGCGAACGTGTTGCGGTGAATTACTAGTCGCCGGGAGATGGCGTCAAAGGATAAACCCACTAAAGAACACGGTCAACTGGCAATAAACTGCGTTCAATCAATCAATCAGTCAAGTTGCGTTACATATAAAGCGGTTTTCTAGCTGCAACAGCCACTCAAAGTGCTCCCCCTTTTCCCCCCCAATTGTATCCGGCTAATTACCCCACTCTTCCGAGCCGTGCCCGTCGCTGCTCCACCCCCTCTGCCGATCCGGGGAGGGCTGCAGACTGCCACGTCTTCTCCGATACACGTGGAGTCAGGGTTATCTCCCATTACAAATAAGTGGGACTGGGTTTTATGCGCCAAAAAAAACGGAAATTTGGAAAACAGGCATAGAATTTAAATTGTATAGTATTGTAACGACCACGAATAAGTAGACTCGCTAGGCCTTGGCTAACTTATCGGACCCTTTAGTCGACTGGATAACGTAGTTGCCCCTGGTGCGGGAGACACGGGTTCGTGCCCCGGCTGTGGTGGTACCAGGGCTGTCCCCCCCCCCCCGAATTCGTTACGTTGGTGTCAGAAGTGGGAGGGTGAGACCCTGAGGCCATCGGAAGCGCTTCCCGAAGGAGGGACAGTAACGTGCAGTGAGGTCCATGGCTGGGTAGGCAGAAGGCGGCGAGCCAGATGGTGGGAGGGAGACAAAATACATCCCGTTCACAAAACGCGAGGCAGGTTAGCGATGTGCCTAATCAAGACACTGTAAGAACAGACTACGCATGCGCAAAACTCAGAAACCGTTTGCTTTGATTCCACACGCCAGAGAGGCACAAGCAGACTCTGCCTCAGCAGCCTGCATTCATGAATGCTAGCTTTGGGAGCAAGCAATCACGAATAGGGTATGCCTTTTATTGATAAACAACAAGTTTTACATGATTTTTTAAATTATTTTTTACAGCAATCTTAACAAATTAAAGTTAAAAAATAAAACAAAAAATAAATACATTTTTGTAACTATCATGATATTTCACCCCCCCCCTTTATTAGCCTGGGTGAGGCACTGCCTCCCCTGGCTGCACATCACTGAGGAGGGGGGTAGTGTAACGACCACGAATAAGTAGACTCGCTAGCCCATGGCTAACGGGTCGAACCCTTTAGTCGACTGGTTAACGTAGTCGCCCGTGGTGCGGGAGACCTGGGTTCGCGTCCCGGCTGCCCCCGAATTTGCTACAATATATGTTGTAAATTGTACTGGAAACAGAACAACAACTCTGAAGACGGTTAGTGTTGTCCACAGGTTTAATAATGTTGGAAGTTGTGGAACTACAAATAAAAACATATTTCTTGAATTACTGGAATGTACTCATTCAATGTCCTTTACATGAATAAGTTGTTCACTGCAGCACTAAATAACATGAAAGCTCACCGAATACTAGCAGTGCATAATAAAACAGTTAGCTTGCCATTACAGAGCACACGTGTTCCTCCTTATGTTCTAATTAACTGAACAATATGGTGACTAAATGGCATAAACTTAACAAATATCTAAATGTAAGTAAAAGATAAGTATCAGAATAAGACTATACATACAGACGTTGCCACGAAAGGTGAAAGCAGATATAAATGGATTGCAACGAAGTCCGTCAACATGTCTCAATGGAAATACACATACTTCCTGGTTGTTTTAACTTCCTGTGTCATGACACCTAAAACTGTATGCAAACTGCATTACTAGACTCCGCCACTAGATGACAGAAAATTACTAAATATTATGACTAACAGCACATTCCCCTACTACCACTTTAACAATAAACTAGAGAATCACAAACGTCTATTTAGGAGGTAGAAGTAGAACAATTTCTGACAAAGCTCGCAGAAAATGCTTAGTCCCATCTTTCCAGGAGACCTTAATCTCTGCCTTGCCCACATTATTGTCTTTGCTGGGGAAGACCTGGGTGACTATTCCCAGGGGCCATTCATTCGCTTTCAGCCGCTGATCTTTGAGGAGCACGATACTTCCAGGCTGCATGTTAGTGAATGATTGATGCTAGATTCAACGGGGTGTAGACACGGAAGTAGCTGTGATTGGCTGTTGCATCGGTCAATAGACAGCGCGGAACCTTGAAGCGTACTGACTTGAAACAAACAATGCGCACTGAAACATTTAGCTAGCTAGCTTACAACTGGCCTTAACATTGCCAGATCATACTGTAATGATAGCTAACATTAACACTAGCTAACAATGGAAATTCAAAAAGAGTTTAAACCCTAACCCTAACCAACAGCCAATCACATCTACTTCCGTGCCTATAGATCTGTTGGATCTATCATCAACCTTAGTGAATGGAGGTTCCATGGACAGATGATCAGCTGGCAGGTCGGCCATCTTTTGTGTGTCAGGGCTACCAAGGAGTTTGCAACAGGTGACACAATGGTGGATAATGCTGCTCACACGTCTCTTCACACCTACAATCCAGTAGCCAGCTGTACAGATGGCATCTTTTGTGAAGAGGCGTCCCTGGTGTACAATCCGTTCCAGGTAGTGTCTAACCAACAGGGTTGAGATGTGGTGTTTACAGGAATGATCAGAGGGTTCTTTTCTTCAGCCTCAAGCTCTCCTTCCCTCATATGACCCCCAACTCAGAAGATTCTGTGCATCAATGAAGGGGTCCAAGGTTTTGAGAGGATTGCTTTGAGGAATCTTCTCACTCTTTTTTTAGGCAAGCCAGTTCTTCAGCGTACGCCTACTTGGACTGACTGAGCTGCTTAGGTGTGTGTGCTTCTTGACACAAGTGCCACCCTTTGCAGTCATTGCTCTCTCTACCTGGATGGCTATGGTAGCTGTGAGAGATATGACTGAGATTGGCAATGGTACGATTCAGAGACCGCCATGAGGAGAACTTGGAGAAATGCTGAGATCCAAGCTGTTGAACAGTGGTCTGTATGTTAAGGGTGGAGATTTGAGGATGGACTTAAGCATCCATGTTTGGATCGACAAGCTCAAAGATGTCAGGTTCAAGGGTGTTGGTGAAGAAAGTGTTCACACTGAGTGGCTTGTGAGCACTCCCCAAACAGGCATTGCCCATAACCACCCATCGTAGGTCAAGTCTCTTAGTGTCGGGAGCATCTGGAGGACCACTGACATGTTTACAAACCTTGTGGAGTCCGATGACATCATGGCCAAGCAGGAACATGATGGGAGCATTGGGCTCCAGTTCTGGAATGAGGTACAGTACAGTCATTTAGCCAACGCCTTTATCCAAAGTGACTTACGGGTGAGGATGAAAGAAGTCAGCACTGGGTGTTGGAATCTCTGTTCTGTTGTCCGGTATCTCATTGCATTCCAGCAGTCTTGGTAGAGTTTGAATTGTTTTACCATCCAGTGACTCTGTGTAGAAGCGGGAGGCTGTCCTGCCCATGTTCTCAGTCACCCCTGAGCAAGTCTTCAGAGATTATGATGCAGTGGGGCCTTGGGTGTTGAAGATGTCAAAGAATTTGGAGCGAGCAAAAGATCTATTACTTTGTTCATCCAGGATAATTTATACCAGGAGTGGCTAACCATGTGCCATGGAGAGCCATGTGTATGCATGTTTTCATTCCAGTCGGACTCCACACCAGGTGATTTCACTGATTAGCAACCCTTCAGCCAAAGAGGAAGAATGTATCAGTGAAATCACCTGGTGTGGAGTCGGGTTGTAATGAAAACCTGCATACACAGGGCCCTCCATGGCACATGGTTAGCCACCGCTAACGTATACCTTCATCACCTTGTCATGGTGTCCTCCGGGATAAACTTTGGCTTAGAGAGTCTTTGAGCAGGACCTATTGGTGAGAGCTCCTCCACAGACCTGTGTGCACCGACTTGTGACCACTGGTGAGTCAGGAGTCAGTTTAACATCTCATCCGAAGGACGGCATCTCCTACAGCACACTGTCCCCGTCACTGCACTGGGGCATTGTGATTTAAAAAAAAAAAAGTTTTAGGACCAGAGGGAAGACTGCCTCCTACTGGCCCACCAACACCACTTCCAGCAGTAACTCAGTTACTAATAATGCAAAATCTTACAGATTGCAGTTTAAAGATGGAAAATATGCTCTAGGGGAGTGCAATCTTTCCCCACACTTAGATAAATGTTCTATCCAAAACAGGAATGTCACTGAAGTATACAAAACGCCATAACAGTTGCCAGGTTCAATATGGTATATGTGGCTATGTCTGTTCTGCTGTCATAAGGCCTAAAAAAAAAGTAATCTTAATGAGTCAACTGTTAGCCTTTTTGGCCTGTGACTGCCTATACAACAGTGTCACATGGGTTTAGGCTCTGTTATTTCTAGTGGGCAGGATGGCAAGAGTATCATATCACGATTTTTTTCAGGCAGGATCACAATCCATTATCTTATCACGATTCTTTTTCATGTTGGTTTTTAAGACTGTTTTGTAAGTTACTGAACAGTACAGCCAAATTCATCTCCCTATTTAAAAAAATGTAGCCCTACCTTGGATGAACTATTTTGAGCAGCCTTTTGAAATCCTTGTTTTCCACAGTTTTTATGGTAATCACATCCTTGGCCAGGTAAAATGTCAAAGCATTAGTTACCTCTTTCCAGCGCTTACTTGCCCTGTCATACGGAGAGTGCCTTTCTCAAAGCCTTCGTTAGAGTTGTTTGTTTTAGCCTTGTAGCCTCTTGTAGCTGATGCACTCACATGGGATCCCCTCACCTTTCGACTGTCAGCATGCTCTCTCGGGTGCTTTTTTTTGGGGTGATTAAAAAGGTTCATCGTGTTGCCATCCGACTTGTGAACCTTATTTTTTTTCTCCCCAATTATATCCAGACAATTTACCCCACTCTTCCGAGCTGTTCCGGTCGCTGCTCCACCCCTCTGCCGATCGTGGGAGGGCTGCAGACTACCACATGCCTCCTCCGATACATGTGGAGTCGCCAGCTGCTTCTTTTCACCCGACAGTGAGGAGTTTCACCAGGGGGACGTAGCGCATGGGAGGATCATGCTATTCCCCCCCAGTTCCCCTCCCCACTGAACAGGCCAGAGGAGGCACTAGTACAGGGACCACGATGCATACCCACATCCAGCTTCCCACTTGCAGACACGGCCAATTGTGTCTGTAGGGACGCCCGACCAAGCCGGAGGTAACACAGGGATTCGACCCAGCGATCCCCGTGTTGGTAGGCAACAGAACAGACCGCTACACTACCTGGATACCCCCGCAAATAACTGTTTGCGCTCTGTCGGTTTTGGAAAATCCAAACCAGCTCCATATTACCGATTTAATTCTTTTTACTGACCAACTCCCCCCATGTTGTCATCCATGCCGCTACGTTGCCAAATAAAAAGGGAGAGGGGAAGAAATCCAAGGCGCTATGTACTGTTTGCTATTATTGGTATATTGGTGTGTCTCTAGGGAAGGCACGAAACAGACTAGCAAATAGTGTGATTTAAGACTTGGCTGAAAAAACAACTTTGGATGTGTGTATGAGCCATAGCACTGCAGTTGATAGAATGTGCACTGTAGCACATTCTAACGATCTCTCTTTAAAGGCAGATCGTGGAGACATTTAATTGTTCATGATCTACTACTGTCATGTCGCACACCCCTAACATCCATACTTTAACCACTGGCCTTCATTCTCCCACTCCCTCCAGTGAGTCCAACACCGTTTCTATCTGGAACAATGGCAAAGGTATTCCCGTTGTGGAGCACAAGGATGAGAAGATGTATGTCCCAGCTCTGATCTTTGGTCACCTCCTCACCTCCAGCAACTATGATGATGATGTGAAGAAGGTCACAGGTGAGAAGACCTATGTTACTGAAATGACTTAAAATTATTATAGTCAGTTCTAAAAGAGTGTCTTTAATTAAGCATGACACTCTTATTTTTCTGATAGGTGGAAGGAATGGATATGGTGCTAAACTCTGTAATATCTTCAGCACAAAGTTCACAGTTGAAACTGCATGTAAGGAGTACAGACACAGTTTCAAACAGGTGAGTTTGTTCAGTCTGATGAACATCTGTTGAACTCATTCCAAGTTGCAAATTAAAATTCAATTAAGCCAAGAAGTTTTTGTTTTGTAGGGTGTTAATGACATGTAATCATATTTAAGGTAAGTTTGCAACTAGTAGTTTTGGTCTCTCTTCAGTTGTGGTTGAGGGTTGCCCCTTTGGGTTGTAATTATTTTCTCTAATTTTCTGATCACAGAATTTTATAGGTGGTGTCACATCACTGTTTTCTGGGATATACAGTAATTTCTGCTTGTACAATTGCAGTGCTCTTATTTTATAATTTTTTTTCTAATAACTAGTTCTTATGGACATCGGTTCAAATGAGAAAATAGAAGAAAAAAATCCACAGGCGTTGTTTTATATGTGTATCGCTGATATATGATGCTGTCTTTCCACAGACCTGGCAAAATAACATGACCAAGACTGCTGAGCCCAAAATTAAATCCTTTGATGGGGATGATTTCACCTGCGTGACATTCCAGCCGGACCTATCCAAGTTTAACATGGAGAAGCTGGACAAGGACATTGTAGCACTAATGACCCGCAGAGCATACGATATAGCTGGCTCCTGCAGAGGTGTCAAAGTCATGCTTAATGGGAAAAAACTACCTGTAAGTTTATCTGTGCATTTTTTGTCATTTTTTGAGTTTTTTTTTTTCTTTCCTCTTGCATAGAACTACTAGCTCCTCTGCTTTTATACACAGTGACGGGATGATATTCAGGAGCGGACAGTGTCCGTCTCAGCCTACTGTAGGCTATCACTCATAAAGAGCCTGACAGCTGTGTTGTTTTCTAATTTGAAATAGACTACTACTACTACTACTACTACTACTTTCGGCTGTTCCCATTAGGGGTTGCCACAGCGGATCATCCGTTTCCATCTCTTCCTGTCCTCTGCATCTTCCTCTGTCACACCAGCCACCTGCATGTCCTCCCTCACCACATCCATAAACCATTGGCCTTCCTCTTTTCCTCTCCCCTGGCAGCTCCATATTCAGCATCCTTCTCCCAATATATCCAGCATCTCCTCCACACATGTCCAAACCATCTCAATCTTGTCTCTCTTGCTTTGTCTCCACACCGTCCAATCTGAGCTGTCCCTCTAATATACTCGCTCCTAATCCTGTCCTTCTTCATCACTCCCAATGAAAATCTTCAACTCTGCATCTACAACTCTGCCACCTAATTTGAAACAGAACTGTAGGAAAATACTAGTTCCTGAACCTAAATTGTCTTCCTCTGTCCTGCCCTTGTAGGTGAGTGGTTTCCGTAGCTATGTAGACCTGTATGTGAAGGACAAACTCGACGAGACCGGTGTGGCCCTGAAGGTAGTGAATGAGTCTGTGAACGAGCGATGGGAGGTGTGCCTTACCATGAGTGAGAAGGGATTCCAGCAGATCAGTTTTGTTAATAGCATCGCTACCACAAAGGTATCAGTTAGTCTTTATTCCCTGCAGGAGATGGATCGCCAGTCTTTTTA
The DNA here is from genome assembly GCF_029633865.1 of Lampris incognitus. Classification (NCBI taxonomy): domain Eukaryota; kingdom Metazoa; phylum Chordata; class Actinopteri; order Lampriformes; family Lampridae; genus Lampris; species Lampris incognitus. The sequence goes on from NC_079228.1 coordinate 7,805,712, forward strand.
ACGGACATTTATAAAACTGAGGCTGTGTTTGTTCAGGGTGGCAGGCACATTGATTATGTGGTGGACCAGATAGTGTCCAAACTCATTGAGGTGGTGAAGAAGAAAAACAAAGCCGGAGTTTCAGTGAAACCTTTTCAGGTAGCATGAAGACTTATTTATGCAGAATTTTCTCTTTTAACATTACCTTGGTATCTTTTTTGGGGTGGCAGATCTCAGTTTTAATCCCCCTTTTGCATTCCTCCTTAAGGTTAAGAATCACATCTGGGTGTTTGTGAATGCGCTGATTGAGAACCCCACCTTTGACTCCCAGACCAAGGAGAACATGACTCTGCAGACCAAGAGCTTTGGGTCCAAGTGCCTTCTGTCAGAGAAGTTCATCAGGGCGGTAAGGGTGTTCAACACTTGACAGCTTTCTGTCACTCACATCATCTTGTCTAAACTCTTAAATGCATTTTAGAAATTTTCTCTTCTAATGAAGCTGATTCAGAAAGGTGCCGTTAAGTGTGAAAATATCGTTGTCCTTCTTATCTTTTAAAGGCGACCAACTGTGGGATTGTGGAAAGTATTCTCAACTGGGTGAAGTTCAAGGCTCAAACTCAGTTGAACAAAAAGTGCTCATCTGTGAAACACAGCAAGATTAAAGGCATCCCCAAGCTAGATGATGCCAACGACGCTGGTGCGTTAGCAGTGTGTTTTTGTTTAATGACTAAGTGCATTTGTGTAACTTTCTCTTGGATTTTTTGTTTCTGTTGCATGTTCGTGGATTCTTGTAGCATTATTGCCCTTTAAGTTGAATAAAACATGTAGATTTGCAATATTAAAATCATGGCCACTACAAACCAGTCCATTTGTTCAAAATAATATTTACCTTGGCGTTTGGGTAGCATAGCAGTAAATTCTGTTGCCTACCAACACGTGGATCGCTGGTTCGAATCCCCGTGTTACCTCCGCCTTGGTCGGGCATTCCTACAGACACAGTTGGCTGTGTCTGTGGGTGGGAAGCTGGACATGGGTATGTGTCCTGGTCACTGCACTAGCGCCTCCTCTGGTCGGTCGGAGTGCCTGTTCAGGGTGTGGAGGTGGAATGGGGGGAATAGCGTGATCCTCCCATGCGCTACGTCCCCCTGGTGAAACTCCTCACTGTCAAGTGAAAAGAAGTGGCTGGCGACTCCACATGTATCGGAGGAGGCATGTGGTAGTCTGCAGCCCTCCCCGGATCAGCAGAAGGGGTGGAGCAGCAACTGGGATGGCTTGGAAGAGTGGGTTAATTGGCCAACTACAACTGGGGAGAAAAAGGGGGGGGGGGAAATCCCCCCCCCCAAAAAAATACCTTGATTTAAATTTAGATTGTTCTTTTATGTTTATGTACATTCTGAAATGTGTCTTTTTTGTGTGTCCTCTAGGTGGAAAACACTCTTCTGAATGCACTCTCATCCTTACTGAGGGAGACTCAGCCAAGTCTTTGGCTGTCTCTGGGTTGGGGGTCATAGGGCGGGATCGCTATGGAGTGTTCCCACTTAGAGGCAAAATCTTAAATGTTCGAGAGGCAACACACAAGCAGGTTTGTAATCAGATGTAGATAGAATTGTATTATTGGTAGGTTATCAGTAACCTTGCCATGCCACTACGGGTGCTTACTTTTTATTGACAGTTTTGCCAGTACACAAGATCTACACTTTTTAGATCCCAGTAAACAATTTGGTTACCAGTCTGCTTTGCTTGTTGGCAAGGTAAGAACACCGATCAGGAAACCTCATCTGAATATTTAGGTAAGGAAAGGTAGGCGGCACGGTGGCGCAGTGGTTAGCGCGGTCGCCTCACAGCAAGAAGATTCTGGGTTTGAGCCCCGAGGTAGTCCAACCTTGGGGGTTGTCCTGGGTCGTCCTCTGTGTGGAGTTTGCATGTTCTCCCTGTGTCTGCGTGGGTTTCCTCTGGGTGCTCCGGTTTCCTCCCACAGTCCAAAGACATGTAGGTCAGGTGAATCGGCTGTACTAAATTGTCCTTAGGTATGAATGTGTGCGTGCGTGTGCGTGCGTAGGTATGAATGTGTGCGTGTGCATGCGTATGTGCGTATGTGTGTGTGTGTGTGTGTGTGTGTGTGTGTGTGTGTGTGTGTGTGTGTGTGTGTGTGTGTGTGTGTGTGTATGTCAGTCCTGTGTGATGGCCTGGCGGCCTGTCCAAGGTGTCTCCCCGCCTGCCGACGCATGACTGCTGGGATAGGCTCCAGCATCCCCACAACCCTGAGAGTGGGATAAGCGGTTCAGATAATACTGTAGATGGATGGATACACCAACTTGCCCTGCCAGTTCGAAGCAGGCTGCCTGGCAGTTTAGAAGTTCCAGTTCAGCCCTAAGAGAGAGACTGATCAGACAGTTGTAATATTGTGCAGATTCATATTCTGCTTTTTGTGAATAGATCATGGAGAATGCAGAGATTAACAACATCATCAAAATTGTTGGCCTCCAATATAAAAAGAGCTATGATGACCCTGAATCGCTGAGGAGCCTGCGCTACGGCAAGATCATGATCATGACAGATCAGGTGACCAATCTCAGCTCCTTGGACAACATCCCCATCTAATATTTGTACCATAGGTATCACCAGTAATTGCCATAAGGACAGTTAAACTGATCAGGTGTTGCCCTCCCATCTCACAGGATCAAGATGGGTCCCATATCAAAGGTCTGTTGATCAACTTTTTCCATCACAATTGGCCTTCCTTGCTGAAGCACACATTCCTGGAAGAGTTCATCACACCCATCGTCAAAGTAATTTGTAAACCTGTGTGCACACAAACACGCATCATCTTCCAAAAATGGCTGATTGCAGGTATCAGAGACAAGATTTCCATAGTTGAGAAAATCTGAGGTGCTGATTTTTGCCCATATAGGTAAGCAAGAACAAGCAGGAGCTGGCCTTCTACAGCATTCCAGAGTTTGACGAGTGGAAGAAACAGACAGAAAACTTCAAAACCTGGCACATAAAATACTACAAAGGTTTGCTCGTAAGATATATTTCACCCAAAACAGAGGATCATGAAGACGTCTGAATAGTCCGTTGGACCAAATAAATTCTCATAAGTGGCCTAAATTTGTGCTTTAGGATTGGGTACAAGTACAAGCAAAGAGGCGAAGGAATACTTTGCTGACATGGAGAGACACCGGATTATGTTCAGATACGGCGGCGCAGAGGATGATGCTGCCATCACTTTGGTGAGTTTGAAACCGCAGTTTCCCACCGTTTTCCAATCTCAGTACCTGAAGAACAGAAATCAATCATTATGTAAAGATCTCTGTGCTTAAGCAAAGTATGGAATTAAAAAATTGTGTTTTCAAGGACTGGTTTACTTCCATAACGTGAAATGTCTACGGAAGTGTGAGAAAAGGCATTAAAAACCCATTCCCTATTCTTTACATTTTACAGTTAAACTGGCTGCCTTAACATTTAGGTAGATCAGTGTGGTCGTAATCCATATTTCCCAATTTGAAGCAAGGCCGATAAAAACACGGGGAATCACCATATGCGATCATTGAACTAAACATGTGAATGAACACCGGGACATAACAATGGATGTTTGTTGGCGCTTCATGGAAAAACTTTCGAATCTGGTTTTTCAGCATGAAGGCTGTCTTGTTGTAACACGACCATATTGAAGGCTGAGATTTATTATTTTTTCCTGCGCTCCAGGCTTTTAGTAAGAAGAAAACAGATGACAGGAAGGAGTGGTTGACCAACTTCATGGAGGACAGACGCCAGAGGAGGATGCATGGCCTGCCTGAGGTGTGTGGGTTTACTTTGGGTGCTGAGAGAGCATGCGAACAAGTATGAAGCAGTGGTGAGAGTAAAGTAAAGATGTTTGTGTTGTCTCCGTTTGTGATTTGCATCTCTCTCCCGCTGTGGTAACACTTAGGGCAGAGGTTCAGAATCTCAGCTGAGGTCAGCATTTTGTTCCTTTGATTATCTGTCTTCTGATGATTTGCCCAGTGTTCCCCTGAATGCAGCTTTTTTTAATTTAGATGTCCTTAAAATACCAGTCAGCCTCAGTTTGTTGACATTTTTTAAAATACTCTGTTACCGATGTGAGAAGCAGGCCTTCCTCCCATGATGGCGCTGATCAGAGGCTACTGTGATGAAATACTAAGTCCAATACTAAGTTCAAGTCCTGTCTTTTTTGTTCCATCAGCAATACCTTTATGGGACACAAACAAGACACCTCTCTTACAATGACTTCATCAACAAAGAGCTTATTCTCTTCTCCAACTCCGACAATGAGAGATCCATTCCATCCCTGGTGGACGGTACGTACATCCATTTCCCTATGTGCCCCTCTCTGTATTGTTTGTTCTCCCATGTCTTTGAGTGGCTTAGAAGTTTAAATTTAAAAAAAAAGAAAAACCGACACATGGGCAGCACGGTGGCTCAGTGGTTAGCGCAGTCGCCCCACAGCAAGAAGGTTCTGGGTCCAAGCCCCAGGGTAGTCCAACTTTGGGGGTTGTCCCGGTTTGTCCTCTGTGTGGAGTTTGCATGTTCTCCCTGTGTCTGTGTGGGTTTCCTCCGGGTGTTCCGGTTTCCTCCCACAGTCCAAAGACATGTAGGTCAGGTGAACTGGCTGTACTGAATTATCCCTAGGTGTGTGTGTGTTTGTGTGTGTGTGTGTGTGTGTGTGTGTGTGTGTGTGTGTGTGTGTGTGAGAGAGAGAGATGGCCTGGCGGCCTGCCCAGGTTATCTCCCTGCCTGCCGCCCAATGACTGCTGGGATAGGCTCCAGCATCCCCGCAACCCTGAGAGCAGGATAAGCGGTTTGGATAATGGATGGATGGAAAAACACTGACACGTCCTTGGTGCTTTTAAATCTCCTGAAGTCATCTTTCTGAGCCTGAACTGTAGTGTCCCTTTTGTATGGCGTTTACAGGCTTGAAACCGGGCCAGAGGAAAGTGCTGTTCACTTGCATGAAGAGAAATGATAAGAGAGAGGTAAAAGTAGCCCAGCTGGCTGGTTCTGTGGCAGAGATGTCCGCTTATCATCACGGCGAGGTACAAAGATGAGCATCACACCTTCTGTCATCCAGCTCCTAAATGATCATATATATATGTAGTTCTCCAGACACTAATGTGTGTAACCATCATCTCATTATGGAAAATGTGTAGTTATTAGGCAAGCCAGGTAACTTTATATCCCATACTATTACATTTACTACAAGAACTAAAAGCAATTCAGGCTATATAGCAAGTTGGCTACAGAATTTCAACTGTAATCGAAAAAGAAACTATCAGGAGCATTACACGAGGTAAAAATATGACTGAACATGTCCTTGTTTGTTTTGTCCACATAGCAAGCCCTCATGATGACGATCGTGAACTTAGCTCAGAACTTTGTGGGCAGTAATAATGTGAACATCCTTCAGCCCCTGGGTCAGTTTGGTACTCGCATCAATGGAGGCAAAGATGCTGCCAGCCCTCGTTACATCTTCACCATGCTCAGGTCAGAAACTGGAAAGGATTACGGTTTGATTCATGCCTTGAAGGCCTTGTCCATCTTGGCCACAAAAAGACATGTACTGCTTAATAGTTGAAGGTATTGGTAATCTGCTCAACTATACAGGAATGATAACACCGTTGCCAATGTCAAACCTTTTAATACCCTTTTGTCACTCTCCTCAGTCCCCTTGCCAAGCTGCTATTTCCAGCAGTAGATTCCAACCTACTCAAATTCCTCTATGATGATAACCAGAAGGTGGAGCCGGAATGGTACATTCCCATCATTCCTATGGTCCTGGTAAATGGTGCTGAGGGTATTGGAACAGGCTGGGCCTGTAAGATCCCCAATTACGACCCACGAGAGATTGTCAACAATATCAACCGAATGCTCAACCACCAGGAACCCTTGCCCATGGTAATGACTCATTAAGACCAAAAATCTTTTAACTGTCAAACTTTTTTCTTTTTTTTTTGGGATCCCCCCCCCTTTTTTTTTTCTTCCCTCCAATTGCACTTGGCCCACTCTTAGACCACTCTTCCAAGCCGTGCCGGTCACTGCTCCACCCCCTCTGCTGATCTGGGGAGGGCTGCAGACTACCACATGCCTCCTCCGATACATGTGGAGACACCAGCCGCTTCTTTTCACCTGACAGTGAGGCGTTTTGCCAGGGGGACGTAGTGCGTGGGAGGATCACGCTGTTCCCCCCAGTTTCCCCTCCCCCCTGAACAGGCGCCCCGACCCACCAGAGGAGGCGCTAGTGCAGCGACCAGGACACACACCCATATCTGGCTTCCCACCCGCAGACACATCCAATTGTGTCTGTACGGACGCCCGACCAAGCCGGAGGTAACACGGGAATTTGATCCGGCATTCCCCGTGTATGTAGTCAATGGAATAGACCGCCACGCTACCCGGACGCCTTTAACTGTCAAACTTGAAAAATAAGTGTCCTCGTAACCTAGGTTTTGTTGATTTCTGATGTCTGAAACATCTAGGTGTAGAGGAAGAATCTGTTGGTCAAACCGTAAAGTTACAATTTAAAATAAAACTGATTCCTTTTCTCTTTGTCATCTCTTTCCTCCAACAGCTTCCCAGCTACAAAAACTTCAAAGGGTTGATACATGAGCTGGGTCAGAACCAGTACCTGGTCAGTGGGGAGGTTTCTGTTATAGACAAACACACTATAGAGATCACTGAGCTGCCAGTCCGCACTTGGACACAGGTATTCGCTTTACACCACTGGATGTCACCTCTCACTCTTGATTTTTTTGTGTATTTGAAAGATCATATCAGCCCATCTGTGTTTAGTGTTTTAATATACGGAGTAAGTGTTGCTTACATTGTGTGTCCAGGCTTATAAGGAGTCAGTGCTGGAGCCCATGCTCCAGGGCACAGAGAAAACCCCAGCTCTCATCAGCGACTATAAAGAGTACCACACTGACTCCACTGTCAAATTTATCGTTCGTATGTCGGAGGAAAAGCTGATCCAGGCTGAGGCAGCTGGACTCCATAAAGTCTTCAAGTTGCAGTCTAGCCTCACATGCAACTCCATGGTAAATGCAAATGCACACTTCAGTTCAAATTTGTGCCACATGGAATGTTTTTTTTGCATGTTTTCTTTTTAATCTTTTGTTTCTGGTCTGTGGTTTAATAGGATTTATAGTCGATAATGGAATTGTGGCTTATACAAGAGCAGTTGACTGATGTGTAATGACATGCACATGTTTACCTTTAGGTTTTGTTTGACCATATGGGTTGCCTCAAGAGGTATGACTCAGTCCAAGACATTCTTAGGGAGTTCTTTGAGCTCCGGTTGCACTACTACAAACTGAGGAAGGATTGGCTGTCGGGCAGCCTGGGAGCAGAAGCAGCCAAGTTATCTAATCAGGCACGCTTCGTACTGGAGAAGATTGAAGGAAAAATTTCAATTGGTGAGAGGATAATTAAAAGACTTGAAAGTCGATTTCTTATTTTGCGGTTTGAGGGTGGGTTGCATTAATTGCATGCTACACTAATCGTTTTTATTCTTACAGAGAACAAGTCCAAGCGAGACCTGATTCGAATGCTAGTCCAGAAAGGATATGAATCTGACCCAGTGGCAGCCTGGTCCAAGGCTCAGGAAAAGGTACTGTTGTATCATATAGATGTGGTTTTTACAGGCATTTACAGACACAGCAACAACATACCTTGATTGCTTCAAATACAGTGGAATCATAATTCCTTGTTGCAATATTAGTATTCAGCTCTACAGTCGTATGAGGCAGATAATTGTGTTTCCTGGTGGTTGAACCTGATTGGATCATCTGGTGTTCTCCTCTGACAGGCTCAGGATGAAGGGGACCGTGACGGCAACGAAAGTGACGGCTCTGTGGATTCTGGCTCCTCATCGGGGCCCAATTTCAACTACATCCTCAACATGCCTTTGTGGTGTCTGACTAAGGAAAAGGTTGATGAGCTCCTCAAACAGAGAGACCACAAGGTACTGTATATTCATAAGTGGATTTTTGGTTGTTTCTGTTCATGTTTGACAGTGAAAACTGAACTATATTTAGCAGATGTGTAGTAACAAACTGAGTGTGTGCTGTGCAGAGAGGAGAGCTAAATGATCTGCAGAGGAAAGAGTCTGAGGATCTGTGGAAGGAGGACTTGGCGGTCTTTATTGAAGAGCTGGATGTAAGTGCTCATATAAGACAAAGACTTGTAAGCATTGCATTGTTGAATCAGCACATACCACCTACTGGTCTAAGGATGCTTTGGTACGTGAGAACTCTAGTTTCATTTGTCTCAGTCTACTCTGGTTGAGATTACTCCCGCTCTCTCTACTTGTTTGTCAAAGAGTTGTCTGTTATGTGAATAAAACTGTATTTAGAATGTCAGAGTTGGCATATCAAAATGGATGGTGACTACTACAGGTAGATCATGTAGATGGACTCCTTTTGACTAATGTAGTCATGTTTTATTTGTCAGAATGTGGAAGCTCAGGAGCGTGATGACCAGAGTGCAGGGAGAGCCACCAAACTGGTCAAGGGTAAGGTGGGTAAGCCCAAGGTAAAGAAGTTGCACCTGGAGGAGACTATGCCCTCACCATATGGCCGTAGGGTGGAGCCGCCTACACAGCCCATGAAAGCTGATGCTACCAAGAAAATGATGAAAAAGAAAAAGGTAATACTCTCTTTTTTTAAGAATGTTTTGTGATACAAACTTTGGAAACTACATTGTAGAAGAATTAAAGTAAATCAGCAAAAACCTACACAGAAATGTCTAAAATCAATAGAGTCCTATCAGTGAATATGCACAAGGTCACACCAGATATGAAAACATTCTGCTCATTGTGGAGGAGCATGTTATCTAAGCAAAGTCATCCAAATTGTTGCACTCCAACAGCAATTGAAAACACATGCGGAAAAAAATGCATCATAAGTCTCCAATTTGCAACGTCATAGCTAAGCACATCCGTGCTCATAATGGGGTGCTAAGTTTCCCAGGATGTGTGGAAGCACACTGAAGACGACTAATGCAAAGCCAGTTGTCACTGGCATCTCTTTACTGTGACAGGTTTTTATGTCACTAATCAACAAATCCACTCTATAGCTAAGACATCTGCATATATTTGCCAAAATAGATCTAAGAGTAAGGGGTCTTTGCAGTTTCTGTTGTGTGAGTACCTTCTGTTGGTAGAACATGCCAAAGAAGCACCTTTATTTGGGTTGAATAGCTGTAGTATGTACAAACCCCAATTCCAATGAAGTTGGGACGTTGTGTAAAACATGAATAAAAACAGAATACAATGATTTGCAAATCCTTTTCGACCTATATTCAATTGAATACACTACAAAGACAAGATATTTAATGTTCAAACGGATAAACTTAATTGTTTTTTGCAAATATTCACTCATTTTGAATTTGATGCCTGCAACATGTTCCAAAGAAGCTGGGACAGGGGCAACAAAAGACTGGGAAAGTTGAGGAATGCTCAAAAAACACCTGTTGGGAACATTCCACAGGTGAACAGGTTAATTGGAAACAGGTGAGTGTCATGATTGGGTATGAAAGGAGCATCCCCGAGAGGCTCAGTCGTTCACAAGCAAGGATGGGGCGAGGTTCACCACTTTGTGAACAACTGCGTGAGCAAATAGTCCAACAGTTTAAGAACAACGTTTCTCAACGTACAAATGAAAGGAATTTAGGGATTTCATCATCTACAGTCCATAATATCATCACAAGATTCAGAGAATCCGGAGAAATCTCTGCACGTAAGCAGCAAGGCCAAAAACCAACATTGAATGCCTGTGACCTTCGATCCCAAAGGCGGCACTGCATTAAAAACTGACATTGTGTAAAGGATATTATTACCACGTGGGCTCAGGGGCACTTCGGAAAACCATTGTCAGTTAACACAGTTCGTCGCTACATCTACAAGTGCAAGTTAAAACTCTACCATGCAAAGCCAAAGCCATATATCAACAACACCCAGAAATGCCGCAGGCTTCTCTGGGCCGAGCTCATCTGAGATGGACTGACGCAAAGTGGACAAGTGTGCTGTGGTCTGACGAGTCCACATTTCACATTGTTTTTGGACATCGTGGACGTCGTGTCCTCCGGGCTAAAGAGGAAAAGGACCATCCAGATTGTTATCAGCGCAAAGTCCAAAAGCCAGCATGTGTGATGGTATGGGGGGGTGTTAGTGCCCATGGCATCATGGGTAACTTGCACATCTGTGAAGGCACCATTAATGCTGAAAGGTACATACAGGTTTTGGAGCAACATGTGCTGCCATCCAAGCGACGTCTTTTTCAGGAACGTCCCTGCTTATTTCAGCAAGACAATGCCAAGCCACATTCTGCACGTGTTCCACCAGCGGGGCTTCGTAGTAAAAGAGTGTGAGTACTGGACTGGCCTGCCTGCAGTCCAGACCTGTCTCCCATTGAATATGTGTGGCGCATTATGAAACGCAAAATACGACAACGGAGACCCCGGACTGTTGAGCAACTGAAGTTGTACGTCAAGCAAGAATGGGAAAGAATTCCACCTACAAAGCTTCAACAAGTAGTGTCCTCAGTTCCCAAACACTTACTGAGTGTTGTTAAAAGGAAAGGTGGTGTAACACAGTGGTGAACATGCCCCTGTCCCAGCTTCTTTGGAGCGTGTTGCAGGCATCAAAATTAAAATGAGTGAATATTTGCAACAAAACAATAAAGTTTATCAGTTTGAACATTAAATATCTTGTCTTTATAGTGTATTCAATTGAATATAGGTGGAAAAGGATTTGCAAATCATTGTATTCTGTTTTTATTTACGTTTTACACAACGTCCCAACTTCATTGGAATTGGGGTTTGTATTAAAAACAAATTTCTCTGCTCCATTTTATTTGTCATCTCCTAAAGCCTCCTACAGACTGTGATTTGGACCATCTCAGATGAAAGATGACTAAACGTGGTGATATCTTTGGTTGTGGCTCCAAAACGGTGGTCCTACGTCACACTGTGAGACAGGTTCAAAGAGGGCCATTATTACGGTCTTGCGACCAAAGGTAAGCTGGGACAAAAGTCTGACAGTGTCAGAAGTGTAGGATGACCATCTCACAATGTGGCTGCTACTACGACCTACGTCTACTTATCAACCAATAGAAATGCAGCAGGAAATGACGCACAGATCAACGCCTCACAGAATCTTTGCTGGCTCTAAACACAACCAGACTGTTAGCATCCGTGACCCATGTGATGGATTCAACAAAACTAGCAACAAAATGAGCTGCGGCGACTATTGAAAGGACTCAATCCCTGCTTGGCGTCATGTTGCTCTACCAGTGGCGTAGATTGATCACGCACGCTGATGACGTTTTTATGGACTTGCGTCGTAGCCTGCGATTCAGTAGTGTTATCATCGTACAGTCTACATACATCACACTTGATGTCGTACCCACGTTTATTAGATCCATATCACACAGAGTGGCCTGCAGTAAACTTAAAGGATTGCTAAAATCGCACAGTCTGTGGGAGGTTTTAGACCCCAATAGAGCTGTTATTATTTAATCTGAATTTCAAGGAGCATGTGGGGTTTAGGTTTTTACAGCTCATTTGTACTTCTTGAATGGGATTGTGTACATTTTAAGCTATGCTGAAATTGCCCAGACGGTAAAATGTCAAATGTGACACAAGATGCCTGTTCGAGGGGGACGGGGAACTGGGGGAATAGCGTGATCCTCCCACGCGCTACGTCCCCCTGGTGAAACTCCTCACTGTCAGGTGAAAAGAAGCGGCTGGTGACTCCACATGTATCGGAGGAGGCATGTGGTAGTCTGCAACCCTCCCCGGATCAGTAGAGGGGGTGGAGCAGCAACTGGGACGGCTCAAAAGAGTGGGGTAATTGGCTGGATACAACTGCGGAGAAAAAAAAAAGGGGGGGGGTAAAAAAAATTATAGAATGGACCCTCACGGGTGCTGTATTTTCTAGACCAGTTATATGCAAACGTAGCATGAAGGGCCATGTGTATACAGGTTTTTAACTCCAGTCTGACCCTACACCAGCTGAATTCACCGAATCGTCCTGTCTGGATGATGGCATGTTGATCAGTGATATCAGCTGCTGTAGTGTTAAGTGAGGTAGAAAACGTGCCGTCATGGTGATGTGATAGACTCCCGCTGTTCTAGAGGGTTAACGGGGAATCAGCTGGCTCTGATATTAAGTTATCACTAAAGACATGAAGATATCGCAGAAATCCATGATTAAAAAAAAAATCACGTGTGATTGTGTGTTCCAAGGGGGACTCTGACTTGGCGGTGAAAATAGAGTTTGATGAAGATGGTGTGGCTGCTGAGGGAGGCACAGGAGAGAACACTCTCAATTCCTCATCGCCGGCCAAGCCCAAAGCTCCACGTGTCAAAAAGGAGAAGAAAGAGCCAGGTTCACCCTCTCTTCATAAGCAGAAGCCTTAACTTGTCCCGTGGCATGTCAAGAACACTTAATGTCATTTTTTCAAGGCCGCACCAGCGAGTGCATTATGTATCAGTCGAGCTCTTTATTCTTGCTGTGCTAAAACCATCAACTGAAAACCGATTTGGTTTTCCGTGTTTGCAGGAACTCCCAGAGTGAGAAAACCTGCTGTCAAGGGAGGTGCTGCTAAGAGGGTGAAGAAGCGTAATCCCTGGTCTGATGACGAATCTAAATCAGAAAGCGACCTGGAGGACAGCGAGCCTGTTATCCCCAGAGAGACCAAGTCCCAGAGAGCGTCAGGTAGCTGGTTACCGTTTGACTATTAGCACTGAACTGCATTCCACATTGAGCGCTTCATCTTTAATATCGGGTCACTTTTTTTCTTTTAACCCAGACCCCATTAAAACATCATCAGGCACCATTTAAAACCGTACACACACAAACATCCCTTATCGCTTCAGTACTTACTACTTTGCTGAATCTCCTCACCGGGCTTTAACACAGCCCAAGCCTTCACGAAGAATTATATATCATTTTGAAAAAGTACAGTCACACATATCTTCATCCATTTTACGTCTATTCAAAATAGCAGCAAAATTGGCGGCACGGTGGCGCAGTGGTTAGCCCTGTCGCCTCACAGCAAGAAGGTCCTGGGTTCAAACCCCGGAGTTATCCAACCTTGGGGTCATCTCAGGTCATCCTCTGTGTGGAGTTTGCATGTTCTCCCCGCGTCTGCGGTGGGTTTTCTCTGGGTGCTCCGGTTTCCCCCACCATCACAAAAGACATGTATGTTAGGGCCCAGACACACCAAACCGACACAAGAGAGCTAGCAGTGATGAAGGCTGGCTTTTGCGTCACCTCATGTCGCCTGCGTCTGGGCCAAAAAGTAGCACTTGAACACACCGCAAAGACTACAGCCAACGTCCAACCAGCATGTACATTCTGCACCTGCGTGAGAGGAAAGCTTGAAATGTTCAGGTGAGATGAAGACGAAAAATGAGAAGCACCTGCTGTGTGTGGCCTCTTGACTTCATCGTTTGCTTGCTTTCACAACTTGCGTTTCTCTTCTTGTGCACTGATTCACTAAGCTGAAAAGCCAACCAGAGTGATCCCGCCACCGATTCAACCTGCTGAATCGGCTGAAAAGCTGCCGACAGGGGTCTGACTAGTGCCAACGGTGCGGGACACACTGCAAAAACCAGGGCCACAGACGCTCACTGATGGCCCGACATTGGCCAGTGGCTGACCGTCGGCCAGGTGTGTCACGGCCTTTAGGGTTAAATACTCCTGTCTGTGCCCCTGACCGAGGCATGGCAAGACGAACTGGAGTTGGTCCCCGGGCGCTGCACGGCAGCTGCCCACTGTTCCTAGCTACACAGCTAGGATCGGTAACATGCAGAGTGTGATTTCCCTACGGGGATCAATAAAGTATCTCAAAGTCAAAAAAGAAAAAAAAACAGATTTGATTTGAGACTACTTTTGCAGTTGATTGGTGCGGTACATTTCCAACCATCCATAAATTTCCATACTTGTGTGAGCGGACGTCCAATTGCCAGGTGGTCCTGCAACGTTAGCTACAGCCACAAGCTTCCTAAGTATACAAACCTGAATCATGTCAACCAGCAGTGTCGATGTAGCCCAGGTGCAACATAAAGTAATTTTAATGTGATAGCAAGCATGTTTTGTGACTTTGCAGCCACTATATTTCCAATGAAACATATTAAGACATGCCCTGTGATGGCCTGGCACCCTGTCCCAGGTGTCTCCCCGCCTGTCACCCAATGACTGCTGGGATAGGCTCCAGCATCCCTGCGACCCTGAGAGCAGGATAAGCGGTTAAGATACTGGATGGATGGATGGTTTAAGACATCTGATTTTTGAAGGCTTAAGTGGTTGCCTCATTGGATATTGTTGAAGCCCAGTGAAAAGACTCATCAGAGTTGTAAGTCTCTCCATAGCGAAGTGATCAGAGACATTTGTGTCTGTACATCTTTCAACGATGCCTGACAACGTTTTAATGAGGTCTGGGTTCACAATAAGAGAGCTTATCATTTAACCTCTAAACCTCTCAACGGTTCATTAGTCTGATTAGCTGGTGTTAGTAACATGAGTCTGAAATGGAGACAAGGGTTAAGGCATAGAAATCAAGAGCATACATAAACAAACTCAAAATAAACTCTCCTTTCTCTTTCAGCTTCCAAGCCCAAGTACACATTTGATTTCTCTGAAGAGGAGGAAGAAGATGAAGAAGAGAACGGTGATGATGATGATGATGTCGCCTCCTCGCCGGTGAGGTCTTGCAAGGATGAATTAAGTACTGCTGAGTCCAAGGACCGCTATAATGAGGACGATGAAGATCAAGAAGAGGATGCACGCCCTCCTCCCAAACAGACGTAAAAAATAAAGACAAAAAGCCCAAAAAATATTGTGATTACTGGAGTAACTTTGTTCCCCAGCGTCAGATCATTTAGAGTTGCATGTGAACTGATATGTTACCTTGCTCATTCAGCTCTATATTTTTCCACTGAAGGTCTGCACCAGCAGCAAAGAACAAAGAGCCTGCCAGCATCTTCTCCTCTAAGTCAGCCTTCTCTGAAAAAAGCAATGACAGTGGTGAGTACATGCTTGCTACTGATACCTCCTCTGATTCAGAATTACACATTATACATTACATGGTGGTACAGTGGTTAGCGCGGTCGCCTCACAGCAAGAAGGTCCTCGGTTCGAGCCCCAGGCTAGTCCAACCTTGGGGGGTCGTCCTCTGTGTGGAGTTTGCATATTCTCCCCGCATCTGCGTGGGTTTCCTCTGGGTTCTCCGGTTTCCTCCCACAGTCCAAAGACATGTAGGTCAGGTGAATCGGCCTTACTAAATTGCCCCAAGGTATGAATGTATGTATGTGTGTGTGTTTGTGTGTGTGTTTGTGGGCCCTGTGTGATGGCCTGGCGGCCTGTCCACGTTGTCTCCCCAACTGCCGCCCAATGACTGCTTGGATAGGCTCCTGCATCCCCGTGACCCTGAGAGCAGGATAAGCGGTTCGGACAATGGAATGGAACATTTCCCACCCTAAATACAGCATGCTTGTACTTGGAGCACTTTTGAGCTGAATAAAGGCAAAGGTTAAAAGTGAATTTGTCTTGCAGACGGGTCCAAGTTTGACAGTGATGATGACAATGGCGCAGTCTTCTCTTCTTACTCCAGCAGTACTGCGTTTGACAAACCATCTCCAACAAAGAAAGGTAATGCTTCACAATTCCACTAGAGGGAAGTCCAGTGCCGCTTTTAACAACAAACCTTCACAAGCCTGAAGGCCAGCGAATGAGGGCTGCACACTCACCACTGTCTAAGTTTGTAATGAGTACAGACATGTTGGTAAAACACTATTCATCTGTGAGGAGAATAAAGTTTATTTTCATTTGCACAGGGTCAGAGCCTACTGTCAGTGTCACAACATGAGGTGCATCTGCTTTGTGTGCTAGCAGCTTGACTTGTGTAGCGTATGCAGCTAGGACCAGTGACGTTATGATGAAGAGGGATGCAGTCTCCCTTGTTTCTAAAATGAAACCAAGTAAAACATTAGAATCTGACAGTTCTGCAGTCTGAAATCTGTGCTCTCAGCTGTACTTCATAGTTGAAGTGATCAAGCTGGGAAAATTGGGGTTAATCACAAACTGAAGAGGTATCAGAAAAGGTTGTTGATACACAGCAAGGTAAAGCAAGAATACACATTTGATAGTTCCATTCAGAGTAACAAGTGACTGAAGTAAAAAGGATATGTTGGGTAACGTTGTTGTAGTCTAGGGAAAACAGAACCACATGTCAAGTGACGGCTGATCCTGGTAGTGGAAATAATGAGTGTTACAATTCATCAATGGCGGCACGGTGGCGCAGTAATTAGTGCGGTCGCCTCATAGCAAGAGGGTCCTGGGTTCGAACCCTGGGGTAGTCCAACCTCGGGGGTCGTCCCAGGTCATCCTCTGTGTGGAGTTTGCATGTTCTCCCGGTGTATGTATGTGTGTGTGTATTGGCCCTGTGATGGCCTGGCGGCCTGTCCAGGGTGTCTCCCTGCCTGCCGCCCAATGACTGCTGGGATAGGCTCCAGCATCCCTGATAGCAGGATAAGCGGTTTGGGTAATGGGTGGATTGGATAATGGATGGACAATTCATCAAACTCTCCAAACAGGAAACCTTTTTAAACCTTTTTAGCTTTGGTGGCAGATAGGGTAAAAATGTCTGAACACTGGTTAGCAACTGCTCTCCCTTGTTTATCCGTCTCCATCTCTTTCCTTTCTTTGCAGGAAGCCTGAATATAGTTTAATTTCATTGAGATGCAGCTTGATGCCACTTAGCTACGTCTGTCTCTTCCTTTTGGACAATTACTTGTTTATAGTAACATTAAAGGGACGCCGTTCTATAGAAGTACACGAAGGAGTGATGAAAAAGGGCAGGATTAGGAACGAGTATATTAGAGGGACAGCTCAGGTTGGACGGTTTGGAGACAAAGCAAGAGAGGCAAGATTGAGATGGTTTGGACATGTGTGGAGGAGAGATGCTGGGTATGTTGGGAGAAGGATGCTGAATATGGAGCTGCCAGGGAAGAGGAAAGGAGGAAGACCAGAGAGGTTTATGGATGTGGTGAGGGAGGACATGCAGGTGGCTGGTGTGACAGAGGAAGATGCAGAGGACAGGAAGAGATGGAAACAGTGATCCACTATGGCGACCCCTAATGGGAGCAGCCAAAAGTAGTAGTAGTAGTAGTAGTAGTAGTATAGAACTAAACCTATAAATTATATGATCTCAAAGGACACCCCTGTGAGATGGGGGTCCCTCATTCCACCCCAGCCCATAATACTGTACCTTAGTGAAGGTTCTTCCAGAACTGTGTGTTTGAGTTAACTTACTGTCAAGTTCCTCAGTACTGCATGTGTGAGGGTGTTCTACTGTCTGAGGTCCTCAGTACTGCATGTGTGAGGGTGTTCTACTGTCCGAGGTCCTCAGTACTGCATGTGTGAGGGTGTTCTACTGTCCGAGGTCCTCAGTACTGCATGTGTGAGGGTGTTCTACTGTCCGAGGTCCTCAGTACTGCATGTGTGAGGGTGTTCTACTGTCCGAGGTCCTCAGTACTGCATGTGTGAGGGTGTTCTACTGTCTGAGGTCCTCAGTACTGCATGTGTGAGGGTGTTCTACTGTCTGAGGTCCTCAGTACTGCATGTGTGAGGGTGTTCTACTGTCTGAGGTCCTCAGTACTGCATGTGTGAGGGTGTTCTACTGTCTGAGGTCCTCAGTACTGCATGTGTAAGGGTGTTCTACTGTCTGAGGTCCTCAGTACTGCATGTGTGAGGGTGTTCTACTGTCTGAGGTCCTCAGTACTGCATGTGTGAGGGTGTTCTACTGTCCGAGGTCCTCAGTACTGCATGTGTGAGGGTGTTCTACTGTCCGAGGTCCTCAGTACTGCATGTGTGAGGGTGTTCTACTGTCCGAGGTCCTCAGTACTGCATGTGTGAGGGTGTTCTACTGTCTGAGGTCCTCAGTACTGCATGTGTGAGGGTGTTCTACTGTCTGAGGTCCTCAGTACTGCATGTGTGAGGGTGTTCTACTGTCTGAGGTCCTCAGTACTGCATGTGTGAGGGTGTTCTACTGTCCGAGGTCCTCAGTACTGCATGTGTGAGGGTGTTCTACTGTCCGAGGTCCTCAGTACTGCATGTGTGAGGGTGTTCTACTGTCCGAGGTCCTCAGTACTGCATGTGTGAGGGTGTTCTACTGTCCGAGGTCCTCAGTACTGCATGTGTGAGGGTGTTCTACTGTCCGAGGTCCTCAGTACTGCATGTGTGAGGGTGTTCTACTGTCTGAGGTCCTCAGTACTGCATGTGTGAGGGTGTTCTACTGTCTGAGGTCCTCAGTACTGCACGTGTGAGGGTGTTCTACTGTCTGAGGTCCTCAGTACTGCATGTGTGAGGGTGTTCTACTGTCTGAGTTTTTATTTGTGAATTTTAGCAGCTAAGAAGCCCTCTGATGCAGCTCTCAAACCTAAGAAACCACCAGCACCAAAAGCTAAGAAACCAGATAAATCCATTTGGGATTCCGACTCTGACACTGGGTCCAAGAAGCCTGCACCAGCACTGAAAGGTATGGCACAGACCACAACCGTCACACCTCTATGTTTCTGACTGTGGTCTTTCATTTCACTGACCTTTTTTTTTTTTTGATTTGGTTAACTTTTCACAGGTAAAGGCAGAGGGAGGAAGAGGAAGACATCTGGATCTGAGGAAGATGACTACAGTCCCATGAAGAAGGCAAGAAAAATTACCAGCAAAGTGAGTTTCCATTTGTTGTCACAAACTATTTTACACTTGTGTGTGCGTCTGTGAAGGGGACAGACACAATCATTTTACTTGTAGCCACAATAAATAACTTGTTACTCTTACCCTGCGCAGAAGTCGAAGAAGGCCCCGTCTGACGATGAGGACGGGGACAGCAACAGCTTGGGCATGATGGATGCTCCTACCAGAGACCGCCCAGGGAGGGCAAAAAAGGAAGTGAAGTACTTTGCCGAGTCGGACAACGAGGAAGACGATGACGACATGTTCGATTAGGCGACGGGTCACACACAGACACAACCTGCTTGTACGGAGTTTTCCCTGTTCCTTATTTCCCAGACTTTTGTACATTTTCCTGTTTTATTTTCTTTATTGGTGACGTTCAATGATTTTTATTGTGTAGGTGTTTTACACTTTTTATTACACATATGCAGTTTTTTTTAATTATAATTATTCTCATGAAATGGTATGTATTTGTCTGAAACAGCTTTTAGAGGTTTAGAACGCTGTGCTCTAGCACATTTTAATTGTTAAAAAGACTGTGTACCTTTTTGATCATGAACTTGAAAGTAAACATTGAAATGTTAATGGTTGGCTTGCCCTGGGATCCCTTGCTGATTTTACATCCAGTAGAAAGATAATAATAATAATAATAATAATAGTAAAAAAAAAAATCGGTAACACTTTAGTATGGGGAACATATTCTAAGTAAAAAAACGTAATTACTAGTGAATTAGTAATGATCAAGATGTCACTTTAGTATGGGGAACATATTCTAAGTAACAAAAACTTAATTTAGAGTAATTTAACACTATTAACACTTGTAGTTTTGTGTGTTGTTATGTAAGAACAGACCATATTCATTGAGTGTTAGTAAGGGAGAATAACTCTTCTTGTGGTACTACCACCTTATAAAGGCCATACTAAGCAAAGCATATTGAGATGGTACTACTAATAAGCCATAATTCTGAGGTTATAGAGGGAAAACTCATACTTAATGGCTTACTGGTTGTATAATAAGGCCATGCAGAATAAGGCATTAATGAGTACTTAATAATGACCAATTAAGAGCCAATATGTTGCTAATTTGCATGCTAATAAGCACCTAATTAATGGTGAATATGTTCCCCATACTAAAGTGTTACTAAAATTTCTATAACCCACTGCAAACAACTTATGAAACAACCTCAGGAAGTGGTAATCTGGAAACGTGCACACGTTAGTATTTTAAAATAAATATATTTTATTACTTTGCCAGGATAGTTCATGGTAAAGTTAAACAGTATATGAACATAAAAAGCATTATTAATGTACAAACAAAGACAATATTTAAAATGGAGAGCGAAAACGGATCAAGCTCAACTCTTTATGTAAAAGACAACTCCACGTGGTAGTGAGGGGCTGATGGAACATCACTGTAAACCTGCCCCCCCCCCCACCACAACCCTCATGTCCAGCCCGTTCTCCATCATGTCCCATAATAACACTACTATACAACACTGCATATGATCGGCGGTGTGGTTCTCGTATCAATGGCTGGGGGTGACCACAGCAAACCTGCGATGTTCAACAGCAACTCCTTGTTGGACAGGATGAAAACAGCAGAGCTACTTTCTTTTTTTCTTAATGGTTTCTATTGAGGTTCGTAGTTGTGTTCTCTGGCTCCTTGGGAGGAGGTTTCACTAAGTCGGTCTGTCACGGTGGCCAAACAGCTGTCGGCTGATTGATTGATTGATTGATTGACAGCGGCCTGGCGTCCCAGCAATAGAAAAGAAAGGAGCTCTGTTGTTGCCGGTGAGAAAGGGGATGAGGACGTCTTTAACGCC
The DNA here is from genome assembly GCF_029633865.1 of Lampris incognitus. NCBI lineage: Eukaryota > Metazoa > Chordata > Actinopteri > Lampriformes > Lampridae > Lampris > Lampris incognitus. The sequence goes on from NC_079228.1 coordinate 7,826,265, forward strand.
CGGGTGCTGAGGTGACTGCCAGGGCGGCTCTTTATCCAGTCCTACTTTTCTAAATGGGAGAGCACCTGCCTTAGTCAGAGCTGTGACTTTGAGTTTTTTATTTTTTTTAAGGGTTACAAGTTGATGCTCCCATGGTCAAAACATCGAGCGCTGTCACAGAGCTGCCAAATTGGAATGCAAAGCACACACCATTTATATAACATCTCCGCAGTGAGCTAGATAGTGGAATATTACAGTTATGTCGGTACAACATTCAACAGAAAAACATAATTCAGCATCGTGAGTGTTTCCTAAAGGAATAGAGATATAGTCCCTGCTGTGTCCGGATGCCCGAGGGCTGGCCGGACTCCTAGGGGTGGATATGGACATTCTTCGGCTGTGAAGGTTTTCCAGCTTCAAAAAAAAAAAAAAAAAAAAAAACCACCAAGATGCCTCCCTTCATCTCTCACCAGGAGAGCAAGACACAAGAGAGACCGAGAGAGAAAAAAGATTTCACAGAGATGCAAAGTGTTGCTCAAAGTCCATACTCCTGAACACTGCATATCATTTCTGTGTAACGCAAGACATTCACATTCAAACATGGTAAAAGATGGAAACAGGTCTGACTTCCCTTATATGCGTTTCCAAGTAGGGTCGAGATGCAGATGGGCACTGTAGTGTGTGTGGGTGGTGGGGTCTGCTATTACCCAGGACCCTTGACCTCCCTTGTGGTTGGGCCTTGTGCTCACTTGGTCTCTGAGAAGTTGAACTAAATCATCTGGTACATGTTCAATACCAGTTAATATGTTTCGGTTAGCCTTCATATTATTCACCTCTGATCCGAAACTAGCCGTTCAACATGTATAAGTGCTATAACTAGCGTTCCCTGTGTGCTTTGATAGAATAGCAATAGAATAATGAAAGGTTAACCCAATATCTGAGTTGACGGCCTTGTCAACCACAAGGGATGTGTGGACAAGGTGAGAAACTTGTAGCTGGATTCTGTTACAAGTTAATCTGTAGATAATGCTCCGTTGTATGGTAGAAAGAAAATCATCTGTGGCTTGAGGAGCACTTTTTTTTTAAATTATATACATCAACTAGACCGTTTTATCGTTGAATTGAAGATATGCCGTCTACAAAGTCATCCTGCTCAACAGCAGATGTGCCCAGAGAAAAGCGGGGCTTCTTACTTAACTGCACTTGTCAGCGATGAAAGGTCATCTGGAATCTCGTTTGCATCACTATAGCTTACACCGTCAGTCAGAAACAGGACGGACACCATCGCTCCATGTGGGGAGCGCACTCATGGGTCCAGCCATCTGCTTTCTGAGAAAATTAATGTACAATCGCTCCGACAAAGCAGATCGTTCGTGAGTAGTTTTTCTTACAGGATTGCAATGTCCCCTGTGTTCCTTTAATGTTTTAAAATAAAGACACTTATGTAGAGGAGCCGGATGGGGTCGGGATCTGGTCATAAGGGCTCATAAGGCTCACTTCGGCCCTGTTCGGAGAGCCCTTGTGCATTCTGAGTTACCCATTTATGCTTGAGCATGTTAGCGATAGATACACCTCAATTAGATTGAAAATGTCTAGGGTTTTGGACTGAAAATATTTAGGAAACTGGACTGAAAATGTCTAGGAAACTGGACTGAAAATGTCTAGGAAACTGGATTTAAAATGTCTGGGAAACTGGACTGAAAATGTCTAGGGAACTGGACTGAAAATGTCTAGGGAACTGGACTGAAAATGTCTAGGAAACTGGACTGAGAATATCTAGGAAACTGGACTGAAAATGTCTAGGAAACTGGACTGAAAATGTCTAGGGAACTGGACTGAAAATGTCTAGGGAACTGGACTGAGAATGTCTAGGAAACTGGACTGAAGATGTGTAGGAAATTGGACTGAAAATGTGTAGGAAATTGGACTGAAAATGTCTAGGGAACTAGACTGAAAATGTCTAGGGAACTGGACAAGTTCTTATGTGTAAAATGTCCAAGATGCCTAATGCAAAAAAACATAATAATAATAATAATTTAAAAAAAAGACTGAATCTAATTCCCACAATTTAGTTCCATAGTTTATCATAAAGTGATTGATTTAGTTCACTGAAACTAATCCCAAGGAACTAATTAGCTCAACGGTCAATGTGAGTTTGAGTTTGTTTCACAGACTTTTTAGATTTTCCTACGACAGACTCGTTTTAGTAGACGCGTGCGTTTCATTTGGTCTTGCGGTTAATTTTGAGAATAAAAGTTGCACAATCACATTTTAATCTAATAAGTGTGTATCCATGGCCTATACAGCTGTGACCGCCCACTTTCACATAAACAGCTGAAGATGCTCGGCCGTGGATGTGGGAGTGACGCTCTGCATTCTGCCGGAGTGGATGTCGACCCAATCCATGTACGCGTTCGGCACACGAACTTACAAAAAGACAAGAAAACAGCTTTAAATATAGGAGCAAATATAAAATATTAGACCTCCATTATGTCTATATGCAAGAACATTCTAGATAACTGCTTTCGAGGACTTACAATTTAGCCCCCACTTTTAAACATTGATGTATCGCCTCAAAGATTATATTTAAGACAATGAAAAAAAAGCACCACAAAATTCATCATAGAAACAGAGCTCTAACCATACAATGGTATGTACAATGTAAGCTAACAATACGAGATGGAACGAGAGAGAGAGAGAGAGAGAGAGAGAGAGAGAGAGAGAGAGAGAGAGAGAGAGAGAGAGAGAGAGAGAGAGAGAGAGAGAGAGAGAGAGAGAATAAATCAATTATCAAACTCCCATCATGCAGGAAAGGATTTACACAGGCGACCTGAGGAGTATCATCTGTGTGTTACGGCTGGTCTGGGGCCTTAACACCACAGTCCCTGTCCCAGAGACATGTTCGCCAAATAAGAGCTCAATTTGAGAATTATACACAATGCACTGGTCCTTTGAGGCCTCTGTGTTCTTTTTATCAGGGGGAAATGAAGAGATTTTGAGGGCCAGCGAGAGAGAAACAGAGAAAATAAACCAAAGGGTAACAGCAGAAGAGGCAAAGTTGGGCCTGCCAAGGGATGGTCCACCTCGCCTTCTCGCTAACATCACACTTTGTTTGTTTTGTTTGTGCAAAGGAATGTCTCAGAGATTCTGAAAGGGCCCCAGGTTTTCTCGGAGGGCCCTAGGGTTTCTTACTGGGCGGCGTGGGTGTGGTTTCCTCGTCGTTGTCAGAGGCCTCGGGGGACTCTGGTGGGACGCTGTCCTCTTTGGGGCTGCCCTTGCTGCTGGGGCTGCCCCCCTCCGCCAAGGTGCCGCTGCCGCCACCGCCACCCTGTCCATCCTGGCCTTCTGAGTTCTCCAACATCTCCTGGATGAGTGGAGGCATAGAGCCCGGGATCTCCATCTTGAGTGAGATGACACGTTCCGCACCTGCAGGAAAGGACCGCGAGGGGAGAGAAAACACCATCAACATCTTCGGAGGCAATATACACACAGGCTGGCAGAATAACACTGACCCTTAACATTCTAATATATGAGGGTATGAATTAAGGTGGACATCGACCGTCACATTGCTGTGTTTAAACGATATGGGATGAGGCAGTGCTTCCTACCTTTAGCGCTGATGCTCCGCAGGTCAGTGATTTTCATCAGGGTCTTGGGGAACATGTGGGGCTTGCTGGGCCGACGCTTCCTCACGTAAATCTTGAGAGCTTCCAGCAGGGGCTCCTGGAGCTTGTCCACCTTGGAGGGCTCCTCAAGGTCTTGACGGTCTGAGCCACACACACACACACA
>NC_079228.1:7840979-7855979 GCF_029633865.1 Lampris incognitus
GAACGCCAGTCAGGAGGACTGTCAGACCGCCGGTCTGCACGGGCTAGCAGTTAGCTTAGCCTGGCCCGCTCCCACGTCCTGTCGGACCGCCCTCGGTGCTTCCTCCTCAGGCGCAGCCTCCAGGCAAGGGACGTGGTCTCCGGGCCCACCGGTCGCAGCAGACCACGCTCTCCCAGCCACCAAACGAAGACAAACGTAGACCCAGACGTGGACAAAGACCCTGGGTGGACGGTGCTGGGTGGGGCCGCCGCAAACGTGAATTCGCGCCGCCGTCTTGCCACACCGGAAGCGGTGTGACCTCATTACCTCAGATCTTCATCCTGTTATTGGCTATGACAACTCCTTTGCTGATCTTGACCTCCTGAAAGCTTGACCTCTGAAGGCTCATTGTTGCCTCCTCCTGGATCTGAAATTCAACATCAGCCACACTGCGGCATGTGTGCATACCAATATAAGTTAGTGAACATAAGAAACTTTTGGACGGCTCAGAGTCCTGGATGTAATGCCGGTGAGCAGTCTATAAGCGGAGGGAATAGGTGAGCCGTTGTCAGGACAGGCCCTTACTCCAGGCCAAGGCCCACAAGGCAGAATATCAGACGTCCAGCATGAATCTTCACGCACACATCAAATGAAACCAAAGTGGCACAGGCCTAACCTGAAGCACTGGCGCCGTCTGCTAAACAGACCTCCTCTTCTGCAGATTCGCCAGACCTGTTTTGGATCATAGCGGTACTCATGGGGCTGCGAGTCTCATGATCACTTACAACTAAATGTGATACTAAACTGGCACTGACACACACACACACACACACACACACTGACTACAGACAAACACACAACAATCCACTCCCTTGTGCTCCACACCGAGTATAAAATTCAGTTATCTGCAAAGGCACATGACAGCACGAGTCTCTCCGTCATTAAAACCAGACTTTTCCCTCTGCCCCCGTCTCCGCGAGGCCTCACACTGCCCTCTCTGCACCCGGCTTCTATAATGTACGATTCAGCTATCACTACAACGTAACCCCTACAGCGTGAGCACTGGCCGCACAGGACGGACCGGCGAGAGTCGACTGACGGCTCAGGAAACACAACAACACCCCCTCCGCCCAGCTAGAAAAGGTAATGCTTCCTCCGTCCATCAGCAGCGCAGCAGGAGGGGAGAGGTTAACCATACACATATCGAGACGACTCCTCCGTGGCTCCAAAGGCAAGGCTGAAAAAAGAGCACAAGGGAGTCGACTCCCCTCCGCCCTCCCCACCCCGAGGCTAATAGAGCATAAAGTGGACCTGAGCCATAACTGCTGGTGCACTGAAAGGGATGGCCAATAACCTGTGAAATGCAAACTGTTTCTATGGCTAACAATGGAGCAGAGAGAACCCGAGTGCCATTCCTGATTGCTTTTGCTCCTAACTGGCTCTAACTGGCGCTGGACGCAGTGATGGATCATACTGTACTCATTACACAATGGAAAGCGCTGCTGTTCCTGCTCGGTACTAACAGTCTTTGATACGCCTTGACAATAACAGCTCCTTATTGCCACGGCATGATGTGTGTATGCATGCATGTGCGTGTGACGTGCACACATAGTAGGACTGCTAAAGACAAGGGCCAATCTGCTTGTGTGTTTATACATACTTAAGTCTCTGCAAAGTGATCCAAGGAGCAGATTTCTGGCTCGCAAAGGCTCACAGGGATGCAAACATGCACATCTCCAATATCTGAACAGTGCACGTGTTGACTGCAACTGCAAGGCTTCAGGTCAGACTACCGCTGACAGGTCGAGCAGGCTATCTATTTGTGTGAGGTCACAGGAAGCTAAACAGTAGCGAGGACAATAGGAGCTTGTCAAGACCCCGGCCCTGCCTCCAATTATTTCCCCTTGTGTTTCCATGTGTTTCCCTTTTCCCCTGTCTGTCTTTGTGTGTGTGTGTGTGTGTGGTGTGGGCACAATTCCTTGCTTGGCACTCCATGGCTCATTCACCTCACCTGCCCAGCCTGCACACCTGCCTTCCTTCAACTCATCAACTCAACAGTATACCTACTGCCAGATCCATCCATCCATCCATTATCCAAGCCACTTATCCTGCTCTCAGGGTCACGGGGATGCTGCAGCCTATCCCAGCAGTCACTGGGCAGCAGGCGGGGAGGCACCTTGGACAGGCCGCCAGACCATCACAGGGCCCACACACACATACACACATTCATTCCTAGGCACAATTCAGTATGGCAAATTCACCTGACCTACATGTCGTTGGACTGTGGGAGGAAACCGGAGCACCCGGAGGAAACCCACGCAGACACGGGGAGAACATGCAAACTCCACCCAGAAGACGACCCGGGACGACCCCCAAAGTTGGACTACCCCGGGGCTCGAACCCAGGACATTTTTGCTGTGAGGTGACCACGCTAACCACTGTGCCACCGTGCCGCCCATCACCAGATCGTTGCTTCCAGATGGTTGTTCAGGCCCCTCATGGCTTTACTAAACTGCCCCTGTGTGCTTAGAGATCCAAGTAGGAAGAAGTGATATGACTTCCCTGGGCACTCTAAAATCTGCGTTTTTAATTGAAAGAGCATCATCAAACATAAAATAGTACAAATAACATAATAGCTCAGATAACTACACAATGCAAAGACAACAATTCAAACAACATGTGAGCTACGCGGTTTCAGCAATAGCAACGTCCATTGCAATCACTACAGCAACGGTAGAGAACGATGCCTTCCAACAATTTTCCGGCGAGACCTGAAAGAATCTTCGCAATAATCAAAAACCTAAGAATAAATACAGTCACTGAATGAAGATTAAGAAAATAAAATGCGCAATTCATGCTAGAAATGTTATCAAAATGCATTTGTGAGGTGACCAAAGACCCTGAAAGGGATGCGGTTTACATCTATCGGCTGTATAAGGCCCACTGGAAAAAAAGATGTGAGCTCACTGAACCTGTCATTGTCCCCAGCACTTTTCAAAACAAACTGAGGCCCATGCTACTCATCATAGTTCAATTACATTTATTACGCATATGTATCTCACCATTCCACTGTCCTCCCTCTCGCTCATGCATAGGTATTCCGTCTTGCTCCTACTGACTTTCATTCCTCTTCTTTCCAGTGCATACCTCCACCTCTCCAGTGCATACCTCCACCTCTGCAGGCTCTCCTCAACCTGCAACCTACTCTCACTACAGATCACAATGTCATCCACAAACAACATCGTCCACGGAGACTGCTGCCCGATCTCGTCCGTCAACCTGTCCATCACCATTGCAAACAAGAAAGGGCTCAGAGCCGATCCTTGATGTAATCCCACCTCCACCTTGAACCCATCTGTCATTCCAACCGCACACCTCACCACTGTCACACTGCCCTCATACATATCCTGCACCACTCCTACAGACTTCTCTGCAACTCCCGACTTCCTCATACAATACCACACTTCCTCTCTCGGCACCCTGTCATAAGCTTTCTCTAAATCCACAAAGACACAATGTACCTCCTTCTGGCCTCCTCTATACTTCTCCGTCAACATTCTCAAAGCAAACATCACATCTGTGGTGCTCTTTCATGGTATGAAACCATACTGCTGCTGCTGATCACCACCTCTCCTCTTAACCTAGCTTCTTTTACTCTTTCCCATATCTTCATGCTGTGGCTGATCCACTTTATACCTCTGTAGTTGCTGCAGTTCTGCACATCTCCCTTATTCTTGAAAATCGGTACCAGTATGCTTCTTCTCCACTCTTCAGGCATCCTCTCACTTTCCAAGATGGTGTTAAACAATCTAGTTAAAAAGTCCACTGCCATCTCTTCAAAACACCTCTATCCATATCATAGATAGCTAGATCATAGACCCCCACATCATAGGATATTGGATATTGCTGATGATTTAAATTACTACTTTGTGAATGTGGGTCCAACCCAAGCAAATGAGATCAATGTCACAAGCTGTAGGGAGAGAGAGCTGTAGGGTTGGAGAGATATGAGCTTTGAAAATAAAATTCCAAAGTTCATTACAGGAGGTTATGAATGATATCATTGAGATAGTAAATAAATGTAAAAATAAAACGTCTATACACATGAATTCTTTTGATATGACACTTATAAAGGATATAAATGAATGCATTGTGAAATCATTCACACATATTTGCAATTGAGCTTTCGAACAGGCATTTTTTTCCCAACAAAATGAAAACAGCCAAGGTAATTCCTATTTATAAAAATGGGGATAAACATATATTTTCCAATCATAGACCAGTTCTCTAAAATAATAGAAAAAATTTGCTTAAAAATTTAACAGTTTCATTAATAAATACAGTTTTTACTAAGGGATCACCTGTATGGATTTCGGTCCAACAGGTCCATGTCACTGGCAGTAATGGAACTAGTGGAACAGCGATAGACAACAAGGAGTATACAGTTGGGGTTTTTATTGACTAAAAAAGGTTTTTGATACCATTGATCATGGTCTTCTTATGAAGAGGAGTTATCTTGAGAAATAGGCATCAATATGTACAGATAAGTAGCAGTCTGCATTCAGAAAGGTTACATGTGGGGTACTTCAAGGCTCTATACTGGGACCCAAACTCTTTCTACGCGACATAGATGATATCTGTAAAGTGTCCGAATTATTACAGTTTGTACTGTTTGCAGAGGATAGCAATATATTTTTGTCTGGGAATAACATGAATCAACATTTGTAAGTAATCAAAAGAGAAATGAAAACTTTAAAGAAATGGTTTGACATTAATAAATTATCATTAAATTTAAACAAAACAAATTCATAGTGTTTGGTAATCGTAAAATCAATTACACTATTAAAATTACGATCAGTGATGTTGAAATTGAAAGCGTTTATGGGAACAAATTCTTGGGAGTGATAATAGATCATAAACTCTGTTGGAAACCACATATAAATCATATCAAATCAAAAATGTCTAAATCCATTGCATTATTATGTAAAACTAAATATATCTTGAACCAGAACTCACTATAAGTACTGCATTGTCCTCTTGTAGTTCTATACATTACAACTTTAGCCATCAGTGTGGCATCGGTTAGACGAGGGTATCATCACTGGCTGCACAATTTCCGTGTCCCTGTTTGCCCTAGCCATGAATATGCTTGTGAAGTCTGCGGATGTGGACTGTAAAGAGTCCCGGTCCAAATCTGGCAACCAACAACCCTAGATCAGAGCGTTGTAGATGACTTTATGGTAACAACTACATCAGTGCCTGGATGCAGGTGACTCCTTCAAGTGCTTGAATGGTTCATTACACGGGCAAGAATGAGCTTCAAGCCAACACAACCCAGGTCTCTGGTCTTCAGGAAAGGAAGAGTAACTGACCAGTTAAACTTCTCTTTAGGAGGCACCCAAATTCCATCTGACTGAAAAGCCAGTCAAGAGGCTGGGTAAGATCTTCACTGGCAATCTGAAGGACACAGCGGCGTGCCAGGTAATCAGTGATGACCTTAACACGTGGCTTTCCACAGTGAACAAGTCAGGGCTTCCTGGAAAATTCTAGGCCTGGATAATATCAACATGGAATCCTGCCTCAGCTCCTCTGGCCACTGCTAATCTATGAAGTCCCAATCACCACCGTGGAGGGCTTCGAAAGGAAGATTAGCCAATTCCTGCACAGCTGGCTGGGCCTGCCGTAGAGCCTAAGCAGCACTGCCCTTTACGGGTATAACACCAAGTTACAGCTTCATGTCAGCAGTCTGGCTATGGAGTTCATGGTCACCCGAGCCAGAGAAGTCCTGCTCTACTGAGATTCCATTGACACCAATGTTTCTTTTGCGGGTATCGAGGTCCCGGGCTTGGGAGCAACTCAAGACCTTGGTGTGGTAAGGCTCGAGGAAAGGAGAGGCGAAAGCTTATCCAGGAGGAGGTACGCACAGAAGTGGAGGAAGCTTTCTACAGCAGAATGGTGGATATGTGCAAGCAGGGGGCCTGGACCAAGTGGGAGTATACAACCGGCCGAAAGATCACCTGGGCAGAACTCTGGAAGGCAGAATCACACCAACTCAAATTTTTAGCCCAATCAGTGTATGATGTCCTCCCGAGCGAACCCTTCCAACCTGTTTTGCTGGGGCCTGGTGGACTTAGAGAAGGGGATCTTTGGAGCACATCCTGAGCCGCTATCCAAAGGCCTTGGGAGAGGGGCGGTATCGTTGGTGCTATGACCAAGTTCTGTGGGCAGTAGCAGATGCTATATGCACTAAGATCAGCTACAGCAAGCAGGAACACCCAACGAAATGCACCAATGCATTTTTTCAAGCAGGGGAGAAGCCCTAGCCCCAACCAAAGGCCCAGGAGGGGCAACAGCAAGGGACTGGCAGTTCCTGGTCGACCTAAGGAGACAACTGAGGTTCCCGGACACCCTTGCAGCTACCACACTCAGGCCAGCTCTGGTCCTGTTCGTGGCAACCAAGCAAGTGGTTTTGCTAGAGCTAACTGTCCCCTGGGAGGATCAGATGGAAGAGGCACAAGAAAGGAAGATACTCAGGTAAGCAGATCTGGTAGCTGAGTGTCAGAGGAATGGGTGGAAGGCATACTGTGAGCTGGTTGAAGTGGGCTGCAGGGGCTTTGCAGGCCAGTCTCTACATTGGGTCCTGGGACTCTTGGGGATTTGTGGGCTGAAAGAAGAAGAGCCATTAGGAACATATTGGAAGCCATGGAAAAGGCTTCCCGTTGGCTAAGGGTGAAGAGGGATGACGCGTGGTGTAATGTGCTACCTGGACACAAGTCAGGGCTTGATCACCCTTGGCTGGGTCGCTCAGGTGAGGGTGTCTGATGTTAAGACCCAAAAGACCTGATGACCCCAAGTTCATTACTGACAATGTGTCCAGGTTGCACCACATGGTGTATCATAGAACTAACCGTGTGGAGGTATGGGGGAAACATATCAAACCAACACAAATCCAATTTTCATACTATAGGAGAGCTATAGGAATTGTACATCAGACAGATTATTATGAACCAACCAGTGCACTATTTATTAACTCTCATGCTTTACAATTCAGTGATCTGGTTGACTTTAAAACTGCACAAATATGTACAATATGTAAGTTGCTTCCTGACTAACTACAAAACATGTTTTATAGTGAGAGACAATCAGTATGGACTTAAAAGATTTCGTAAAAATAAATAAATAAATAAAAAGGACAAATCCGAAGAATAGATGTGAAGCCAACTGTTAATAGGATTACTCTATGGAATAACTGTGACAGGGGATGAAAAATGTGTAGTACACTTTGTGAAATTAAAAGAATGCTCAAAAATCACGTAATAAATATAAAACGGATGTATGAACATAATGGGTGATGATTGACATGTGCCACGAGATATGACAAATGAAACATTTGATTTTGTATTTTGGGACTGTTGTTTTGTACTGTCAGTTTTTGTGTGACGTAAAAAGGGTATCCATCACAGGATACTCGACCTGATGATGATGATGATGATGAAAAAAGGTAAGCGTACTAAGCTAAAGCTTCAGCCTGCACCTTTTCGATCAATTATGTTTCTTTCTTCGTTTGTGTTATGTGACTTGTTTGTGCATTCCTTTGTGTAACACTTAAAATAAGGACCGAATAAATAGTTGGAAAAATATTACTTGGTTATGTCTGTGCAACAAAAGCATGATGGTTTTTTTTTTTTCCTTGTTCCTTTTTTCATGTTTCTACGGCTGTGGAGCTGTTTCACAAACATGGCAGACATACTTTCGCTTCATCATGGAAGGGTAAAGATCCCATCTCCCAGTTAGTTGCCTGCAATGTTAAGAAAACACATTTTTGTTTCCGTGATTCTGTCTGTGATCACTTATTTTGTGTTTCGACACAGCGTCTAACACAATACAGATGTTGTCACTGACATAGCTTTGTGTTTCCGTCGTCAAACGATTGTGCAGCAATTAAAAAGTGATTAGATCAAGGGTCACGAAAGGCTAACTGGCAAATCAATGCTAATAGTAATTTCTGGGCTGTTAGCATTTTTTGACCCTCAGTCAAATCACTTTTTCAAAGTCTTGCAGTCGTCTTACAAAGGAAACCAAGATATGTCACTGGCGCTGGCGAGTGAACGTTGGTGTTTTGACATTGCTGGCAATAGGAAGAGCTAATCTTTACCCTGCAAAGATGACGCAGAAGTTCGTCAGCCATGAACGTGAAAAAGGTCTTCTTCAGTGTAATTTGGTTTATTAAAAAAAAGTGACTACACCCACAAGGGGATCCGTGAGCATTATGCTGAAGGGCCTCTACATAATTTCCGTGTTCCACGTCTGAGGACAGCTGCAGACTTGTAAGTACCTCACGCAGTACAATAAATGGTGTGCATAACTGTAGTCTTCTGACTTCCGGTTTCTACTGCGGTGGTCAAACCAGTTTCCTGTTTGTTGGCCTGTGCTGTTGACAATGGCACATTTTTCATGATGCCTGCAAGATTTAACGTGGATAAATGTCAACGACACGCACAGAATTGTCAACAAACTTTCACCTGCACCTACCAGCAAACGGGTGAGAAGTTTCAAGTTGTACATATCAAGTTATGTCCACAATTAAGAGGATGACATCCTCATAATTATGGACGTAACTTGAAACTTTTCACCCGTTTGCTGGTAGGTGCAGGGGAAAATTTGCCGACAGTTGTGTGCATGTCGTTGACATTTATCCATGGTAAATCTTGCAGGCATCGCAAAAAATATGCCATTGTAAATAGCACACGCCAACAAACAGTAAACTGGTACAACCGCTGCAGTAAAAACCGGAAGTCAGTAGACTACAGTTATGCACAGAGCCGATTACAAACGGACCCACTCCATTTTTCTCATGGCTGCATGTGATGCACATTACTGCTTCACAATGGTGGACGTGAGGGCCTACGGTCGTGAAAGCGATGGTGGTATATTCCAAAAGAATTTGAGCTGTGTTACATAAGTGAAAAAAGGCAGTCTTGGTGATTTCTTTAATATGCTTATCAAAGGAAAGGCTGGAATCAAATGCAACACCAAGCTTTTTGGCTTCCACACTTTGTGAAATCACAGAGTTGTCCATTGTTATTGTTACTTGATCAAACTGGTGTCTGTGTCTAACAGCACCAATGACCTGTATCTCAGTTTTTTCCCAATTTAAAAGTAGGAAATTGACATCCAATTTTTCACAGCAGCCAAGCAGGCCTCTGAATTAGTCATTTTAGTACAATCATCAACCTTTATAGGCACATGCAGCTGAGTATAATCCACATAGCAATGGAAATTTATTCCATGACTGCATCTAATTTGACCAAGAGGTGAAATATAAAGAGAGAAAAGTAGAGGGCCAAGAACTGAGCCCTGAGGTACACCATATTTAACATCAGAGAATTTTGACGTAATATTATTACAGCAGACACAATGTGTACATCCAGATAAGTAGGACTTAAGCCAATAGAGAGCTAAGCCTGAGACACCAAAATTACAATTTAATCTGTCTAATAGTATACAGTGATCAATTGTGTCAAAGACTGCACTGAGGTCCAGTAGAAGAAGCACAGAGGTGGAATCAGAGTCAACAGCTAGTAGAAGATTGTTCACCACACTGGTCAGAGCGGTTTCAGTGGAGTGACAGGCCCTGAAAGCCGATTGAAAAGGTTAATATAGATGTTTTTCTTCTCTATGGGTGGACAGTTGTTGATACACAACACTCTCTAGTACTTTAGAAAAGAATAGAAGATTAGAGACTGGTTGATAGTTACTAAGGGACCCTGGACTGAGGTGCGGTTTCGTAAGTAGAGGTTTGACGACATCTGTCTTAAAACTGCTGGGGACAAGCACCTGCGGGACATGTATCATGACAACAGGCAGTTGTTAGACGAGGTCCACTGAAGTAAAGAACCACTGCGATGTACAAGTTGTCGATTTGGAACTGTAACATGCTGTGATACTTTGCAGTACATAATGAAACTTGTAAGCTTGAAAACTTGAAGTGTCATCTTTGAAAACCTAAACAGTTTTGAAACCAACTGCTCCACAAACCATCCAACGAGTTGTCAAACTTGTAAAGTGTATTTATTTCAAATTATTAAGAACGCGTGAGCATAATAAAAATGTGTATATATAGATATAAGATAAAATGTAACATATGCATATAAAATATAGATAAAATGCGTATATATAGATAGGTATAAAAAATAGGGCTATAAATATACAGTTATAAAATTAGCATGTATTTTATAAATAGATCAATCGATAGATAGCGGGGTTTTTTTTCCTGGAAACCGTCAATGGTGTTGATAAAAGTGCTCAACAAATGAGGAGTGGACTATTAAGATGGATGTAGGAAGAAAACTTTAATTCATAGCAGTACAAGCCTGTTTTGTGCATCATGCACTCATCAGCTGCCATTTATCTTTACATATATGGAATACTGTGGCTTATATATTGATAGCAAGGCCTATATGTTATACATTCAACAATCTGAAACTATGATATTTAACATAAAATATAATAAATATAATGTAAACAATAACAGCAACAACACATTGTGCTATATATCAATATAGAATATATACTATGTTATACTGTAATGTATGTAAAACGTAATAAAGAGAGAGGGACTTGCTAAGCAGGGGGACCAGCAATGATGTTTTCTAGCCGCTGGCTCACTAGGTCCTTAGCACTGAAACACATAATAGTTACATATTTTAATTATTTGAAGAGCAGCTAGGCAACATCGATAACATGGGTATAATACATACGGAGCAGCACCTCAAAAATGTAGGGTTATTTCATGCCATATTAATCACATGTGTACGCTCACCCGGCACTCTCAAAACAATAGACTGCAGCAATGTTGCTAATGGCAGGTCATACACATCATGGCTTCTAGCTTCTGTAGTGGAACGTCAGGCCTCTAGGGGGCACTAGACTTTAGGTCATAGGAAACGTAACTAGAGAAGAAGAGAATAAAACGTAAGTGTGATTTTAGAGTTGCCTGTATCGTCGTGATATTAACACCAAGGTTCTATACAGAAAAGTATGCAGCTTCTAGTAGTGGCTGGCTTGTATTGGTTATGGCCACTTGTCTTTCGTAGTTTAATGATTTCATAGTTCACATTAGCTCTCCTGTTAAGCTGGACTCTGATTCATGCCATACTAATCACATGTGGACACTGGCCCAGCACACTCCAAACAATAGACTGTAGCAAAGTTGCTAATGGCTAGCCATAGTCATCATTGCCTGTAGCTGCTAGTAGTGGCTAGCTTGTATTGATTATGTCCACTTGCCTTTCATAGTCGAATGATTTTATAGTTCACATTACCTCTCCTGGGAAGGCCGTCTCCATGGCACGATGCTTGATGAAGAAGCCTTATAGAGTCAATCCAATACCCAAACAATGGGAGGCATGCATGCACTCCTGCCTGCATCGCTGCTCCTGCCTGTACACATCTGTCTCGCCGATATTTCCATTTTTGACGACAGCATTCTCGTCTCTCCCAAGTGTTTGAGCGATTTCTTGCCAGGAGTTCGCCACCGTTTGGCTGTCTTTTCACGCTCTCAAAGACGAAGCGTAAATACGTGGGTAGCAGCGGACCTCCTTGCACAACCTCTCTTCAAAATAAGTCCATCAATCTTTGTCTTCTTTGAGTTTCATGTTGGTTGGCATACAACCGTCACCAATGGAATGGAGTGTGGATAGGAGCATGCACAGTTGGCGCGCTTGCTATAGACGGTCCGTGCAGCCACCAGTTTTGGGCTCTGCCCGGCTGTGTGCTTAGGGGGTCCGCACAGACCCTCACAGACATGGGGGATGATAACATTTAGGTCACATGGACGGACGTGGAAAGTATGAATTGGCGTTAAGTATGTAGGCAAACACCTAATATCACTGCTTTGCACACACTAGCAAAGGTCCCGACTTTTAAGCACCTTAACGGACAATTCAAGAATGGAAATTATGCAGCAAGAAATTCTAAACCCTCACCACCACATAATTTTTCAGGGGAATATACTTATAATAAGCACGAAACAGTTCAGTATCTCAAGCACGGTTTCAAAACTGACATGTTATCAGATGGACAGATAGAGATCAAACTGTGCGAGGGTAGAGATAGAGGAAGACTCTACTAGCAGGGTCTTTCATCATCTGTATGCATATTATTATGAGGGCTGTGGCAACAGCCCTCGTTGTCCTGACATAAGCGCATACACACACATGTTTAAAGGACCAGTGTGTAGGATTTAGGGGGATCTAAACCATCCTCTGCTACAGTCAGGATTTCCTCTCCATGGATTGTCACCTTGTTGTGGAGGAGGAGCTTGCGTGGTCCTGAGATCCCGAGAGCAATGCCATCTGCAGCGATGCTCCTGGTAGGGTCACCCATGACGGTAAGGTCAAGGGGGAGGTCTGTGACAAAGAGCAATCCAACCAAGACCTCCACAGTGGAACAGGCGGAGGATGATGGCTGACTTTAGGGAAACATCACAACGGCTGGGAAGGCGGATGAAGGCTGCAGCAGAAATGGGCCCCCAGTCATCTTGGACTCCATGCCACTGGATCCTGACCCAGATCTGTCAAGGACCGTGGGGTGGCTGTCTGTGCACCAGTCTCCCCACATTAAACAAAGTCACGCACGGGCATCCTCTATAAATATGTGGATCGCGGATTGGCCTCTACAGCCATCTGAAGACCCAGAAGTAGACAACAGAGAGGACAGTCATACTCGCTTCGAGTGACCGCCGATGATGATGATGATGATGATGATTGGCAGAAATGGAATATAATATTCATAACTATGTTTTCATTAGTGTAGAATCACCTGAAACTATGAATCGTTGTGTTTTCGACAGCGTAGAACGAGCCCATCTGTCTATATAGGGAGCAGGTCCTCTTCCACGGAGCCCGCCATGTTTCTACAGAAGCCCAGAATGGATAAACCAAACACTGACTCTAGAGAGGGCTCTTCGCGTTTTTACGTTGAAGTGGCAGCCCCTGTAGGTTCTCTTACGTGCTTTGAAAGGGAGGGGTGAGTGTAGGGATATTCAGTTGGTTGCAGTCTGCAGCCTCACCGCTAGATGCCACTAAATCCCACGCACTGGTCCTTTATCTGTACCCGCATCACTATAAACAAGAAGGCATTAACAATACATCCGCAATGAGGGTTGAGCTTTAAGGTACCGTTCCCTGCATTCAGGGGAAACAAAACAGGGGTCTTGAAACCACAGGGTCAGGACTAGAGCAGGTTTTAGGGATCGGGACTCACACTCTTTGGACATTCCCACTGAGAAGCACTTCTGCAAGCGGCAGTACTGGCACCGGTTCCTTGTCACCTTGTTGATAATGCAGTTCTTGTCCCGGTGACACGTGTACACCATGTTCTTCTGGATGCTTCTGCGGAAAAAGCCCTAAGGAGGGAGAGAGAGAGAGAGGGGGAGAGAGAGAGAGGAGAAAGATGGGAGTGGGGGGGGGGGGGTAAAAGAGTGGTTTGTCATGAAATGAACGTGAAAAGAGCACAGATTTCTGGCAGGAAACACTACGCTCAGAGTGACCTCGTTTTTGCTTCTTGTATTCAGCACCCACACGGCCGTTTGAATTCTCCTGTCAATGGATATCGTGATGTCGCCCCCAACCCAGCACAGTAATGTGCTGCAGAGTGGTAGACATTTTATCTTTTCCGTGACCATGAACATGAGAGAGAACTAGTGGGTCCCTATTGGGGTAGTCTGGAATTAAGACCCTGAAGGTTTTCGCTGACAAGTCTGGCGAATAAGGGACCGCTTTCCCCCTGTGATAGCGGGAAGTACCAGGCCTTTATTGGACAAGGTGACATTGAGCCTTGATCTGTTTTTTTTTATCCAAAGGAACTTATTCATTGTAAATTCAGTGCTACAGCATTGAAGTCATGGGTTTTAATTGGGTTCACTCGGTATCTTCTAATTTAACAGCTCTGTCGGACCAGCTGTGGGTAGAGCACCACGCATACTGAGAAAAAATCACCCGAGGTGACACATAATGGCAGTTGTAGGGTAAAGTATAGGAACAGGAGGGCACTCGACATGACCGCAATGACCAGACCCTCCTAGCATCAGGTTATGATACTCGGCGTACACGCCGCTCTAGCCGCTCTTCAAGCAGAGTGACGAACCGGTCTGGATCTTCTTCGGAAGTCTAAACACAGAGCGTCGCAGCCTGCCACAACGGTGGGTGCATTTGTTGCTGAGCAAAGCGAGGGAATCGAGAGACGCATCTGAGGGGGGGTTCAGCGGGAAGCACGAGTGTCCTCTGATTTTTCAGTAGATATTAATTTGCTCTCGCTCTGGGGTCTTGGCGATGATCGTCCATCATGCAGGGCCCTCTACACGTGTTTGTGAGCGTTTTGCTCCTGCGCCCGAGGAGCTCGGTTTCTGGGGGTGCGGTGTGGGGCGGGGGGGTGAGGGAGCGCGGGGGGTTTAAATCCATTTACCATAGCCGCCTGTGACTGATGGGACCTTGCCTTTTCATTAGAGGAGCAGGATGCATGATGGGTAACAAATTAGATCACAGGACTGAAACGGCTGACTCTGTAGCCCATCTCGCCTCAGCCTCGAGCATCTGTCAACTGACAGACCCCCCCCACACACACACACACACACCCGCCCCCCCCATCCCACCCCCGAATTGTACCACAGATGCCAGGGTAACCGACCAATCGGGGCCTCAGCCTTGATGGAACGTGACCACTCTGAGGTCACCTCCCCTTGCCTGGCATTATCTATTTTCTCACTTGAGGCCTTTATTCTGCTTGATATGGGGCTGAGAGTTCTTTAACACCACCTCTGAGAGGTGATTCATGACTTTTGGAACAGGCCTTGTCTGCTTCGGCTCTCATCTAACCGTGTTCAGGTTGGGTGCGGCACCCAAGGCCACTGCGGTGCTTATCCCGTTCAAACCCTGCGAGCGCACATGGGGCAATCCCATCACTTATAGAAAGATAAGAAGTGCGGGTATGCGATATGATTGTGATTGCGTGCGTGTGTGT